>NC_012874.2:64288974-64588974 GCF_000003195.3 Sorghum bicolor
GGTGAACAAGGAATGGTAAGTAATGCTAGTCATGTCCTTAGAGTTTGCATTCATTGGACACATGCATATAAAGTAAATGACATTAATGAGTAGGTTCAAAATGATCAAATGGTGTCTGCACTTGCCTTTATTCCCAGTGTATATCTGCTCAGAATTCTTTGGCTTCTTTCTTCTGATCTCCAACTTCTGCTTCGACCGTCGGTCCTCAGCTCCTAATCTTCACTGTTGACGAACCACGCTTCTACTCGTAGCAACCAAGCAACACAAACAGAAAAACAAACAATCACAACTAAGAACTAACAACCATCAAAAGAAAAGCTTAGAAAGAGCGCACTAAACGACACGGCTTGATGCTACGATCGAGACAACGCAAGAACGATTGAGAACGGAGCTATAGTTAAATGGACACGACTTTCGAGGCTTACAAAATAACAGAGAACATATACTATACGTTTATTGTATTTTATTTGATGAAATAAAATGATAGACATTTAAGAGAAATGTCATAAAATAGAGTTAAACAAATCGTAATTATCAAAGACGAAGTATAGTTCTAGTCATATTCTATTTATAAATAAAAAGGTATATATATCATTTAAGTCATTTAAACATTTATGATTTAGGAAACATAAAGCAAGTGAGAGCAGCTAATCGAATCATGACATGCTTCCATTTATACTAAACAAGTTATAATTAATAAAGAATCCTTTAAATTAATATTAATAATGTTAGCATTTATTTATTTCTAAATTATAAACATAAGTTACTTTTAATCAAAAAGACATTAAATAAATATTAACCAAATTAATTACATGATTTAATTAAATAAATTTTAATTAAGAAACATTTAAACTACTATGAGTCGTGCTAGTATTTATTTATTTATAAAAGTTAAAATTATAAATCTAAGTTGCTTTTATTTTAGAAGAGAATTGATTATTCATTAATCATATTCATATGATTAAATTTATAAACACATAACATGGTAAAGAGTGTGGCTAGCGCGTAGTTTACGTCGGCACGATCGCAAAGCAACAAGAACCAAATTACAACCCTAGTGGCTTTTAATTAGAAAGTTAATAAATAAATATTAAACAAATTATATTTAAATCAATAAATATATAAACGTGTCACATAACAAATATTTACACTGCTGCGTAGAACACGACGACATAAATCTAACGCAACTGGAACGACTCGAATTGGAATTAAAATAAATAAACAACAAGGATTTAAAGTTTGATGGCAAAACCGTAATTATCGTCATCTTCTACCTTGGTCTTTTTCTCCATCCGTACGTGGCCATACTTGAGGGCTTGGGGCTGCCGCTGCTCACACGGACGGGGCCAGGGACGACCGCCTGGCCGGCCAGCGGCGGGGAACGGCCACGCAGCAGCGCACTGAGCCCTCCTACGGGGCCACGGCGGCCGGCGCAAGGCCTCCACGGCCGAGCCTGGAAAGATCGGCGGCGGTGCTTGCTGTGCAGGGCGCGAGAGGCCGCAGGGCTGGGCGCCGAGGCGTAGGGTCTGCCGTGGGGGCGCAGGTGCGCAGCCAAGGGGTGGAGACGGTATTGCTGCGCCGAACGACGAGAAATAAAAAGCTCCGGTCAGCCATGGTGATTCATCGCCGGAGAAGAAAAGGAAACATGGGGAACGATCAAACAGTAAGGGATTTGTGCAAACAAGTATACCACGGAGAAAAGAACGACGAGGGCTATCTCTTGATGGTGATGGCTGACGCCGGGACGCCATGGTTTTGCCGGAAAAGCTTGCCGGAGAGTTCGCCGGAAACCTAGTTTTTTGATCTTCGGCGAGAGATGGAGGGAGCTACAGGTGGCGGCTCGGGATGGCGTTTTTAGATCTGAGATCAGCGTGACGAGAGGAACACCGACATATATATAGGTCTAGGGTTTGGAGACTTTTCGAAATTTCTTAATTTCGGGATTTTATAAAATTCATTTTCAGTTTAAAAATAATTCCAGAAAAAGCTGAAATCATTTTAAATCCCTGAAAAATATTTCCAAAATTCTAAAAATGAAAATAAAACTTTTAGAGATATTTTGAGAGTTGATCAATCTAGATAAAGTTTTTGGTGTCCATGAAAAAGTATTTTAGAGTGTCCAACAATTATATTTTTGCTCTAGAAAAATGGGAAAAAGTCCCGGAAAAGTTTGAAAAATTCTCGGAAAGGTTCGGACAGCGTCTAAACGTGTTTTTTTTAAATCTTAGCACACACAAAAACAACCAACTCAAGTAATAGACAAGCATCACATCAACAAAAGCCCATCTAATAAATTCCAAAATATTTGAAAAGCACCATTTTTCTTCGATCAAAATATATGGAAATCTAAACTATTGTTGGCAAATTTTATCCAAATGTTAAAACCATTCATTTTATTTAGTATTTTCTAATAACAACCCGAAATAGAAATTTCGGGGTGTTATAAAAGCTAAGATATGTAAATCTCACGGTACGACTAATAAAATAGAAATCACCTATAAATAAAAGCATTATATATATATATATAAATTATTTACACAATTTACTTATAAATTATGAGATGAATTTTTGAGCTTAGTACAAAAATACTATAGTACCCAAAACTAAATTTTTTTTGTGGGAACTGAACAAGGCCTAGCCCAAGAGCACTGGAAGCCCATCCGCCAAAGCGGCTCCTATCTTTGTGTCGTCCACGGCGTGAGACAACGGAGACACTGGAAGCCCTCGCAAACCCTAACCCTAACCCCCCAAATCCAGGGCAAACGCATTCCAGATTTCCAATCGATTCGACTCCAATGGGTGACCATCAACGCCGCCACCGCGGCGGCGGTGGCGGCTTCGGTGAGGACCGCATCAGCGGCCTCCCCGACGCGCTGCTGCACGAGATCCTGGTCCGCCTCCGCTCCGCCTCCGCCGCCGCGCGCACCAGCGTGCTCTCCCGCCGCTGGCGCCACCTCTGGGCGCACCTCCCCGAGCTTCGCCTCGTCGCGCTCCCGTCACGAGAGGCAGCGCCAGCCTCGTTCATCGACACCGTCGACGCTGCTCTCGGTGGCTACTTAGCCCCTACCCTCGAGCACCTCGGCGTCTCCCACCACGTCACCGACATACAAGGCCGCGACCTCCGCATCTCGCCTGCACGCATTGCGCCGTGGCTGCACTTCGCAGCGGCGCACGTGGTGGGCGAGCTCAATCTCTATCTCCGTGTGCCTCAGACCTTCGGAGCTTCGACACCGGAAATCGTCTGGGATGAGGAGGCGGCGGTGCTCGAGCTTCCGGTATGTGAACGAACGAAACGAATCGAGCTCTTCCTACAATATGCATATACACACTGGCTCCGGCCCCAGGCATCCGGCCTGTTCGCGGTGCTGACGTTCCTGAAGATAAATGGCTATGTCCGCATGGAAGGCCGCGATCTCACAGCCCTTGTGAGCACGCAGTGCCCGTGTTTGAGGGACCTCGATCTTTTCATTAAGCTAATTGACAACTTTGATGTCTTGATTCACTCCAACTCGTTGCACACACTGGTGCTCCGCGTCTTGGAGACAAGGCGTCTAGAGGTTGTGGCCCCAAGACTTGAAGAGTTCACTATATGGTCTCCTTTGGCAGCAGGGGATCCCTCTGGGATCCTCGCCTTTTCCCGGGGCGAGAAGCCCGCGCGGAAACTGGCCATGGGCCAGATTACGGTGGCGTTTGGAAGCCTACGCTCGGAGGGGAGGACGGCCCGATCCACGAGTTTTCCCCGGGGTGCTGCCCCACGTCTCGAGACACCGGGCACGGTTCCGCTCGTGGGTCGCTCTATCTTCCGACGCGAGGAGGCGAGGACCGAGGAGGCGCTGCGCCGTCGCCGCCCGTCATCCCTTCGACACGAGGAGGCACTGCGCCGCCGCTGCTGGCCCTAGGTCTCCGCCGCGCCATCCATTCGACAACCTCTCGCGTCCGGTGACTCCTCGTGGCAGGGATTCCACAGGCCACCACCGCCTCGCTTCACCTCCACCACGCTTCCCTGCTGATTCTCTGCGTTGCGGTCGTCGTCACCTCGGATAGCAACACCAGCAGCTTTGCTTCCGCCTATGCAGGTGAGTTATCCTCCAAACACATCTCCTTCCTCGTTTCTTGATCCGCTAGGGTTTCATCCGCAACTTTGTAGATCTGTGCTCCTTTTTGACAAAGCAACGGTATTGCTTCTATTGTAAATGATGGAAGCAGAGATTGGAAAGCACATACTAGCTAGTTGTTCAGGACTTATAGGGGAAAGTAGAGATCGAGTGCAGGTGCAGGGGTAGGCACGTAGCTAGAAAATGCCTGCGGTGCCTGAAAATTCAGGTCAATGGTCTGATGTGTCTGCTTGCGTGCATCACATACTGAAGATTTAGCTACTTAAGGTTCAATCTTTCTTCAATGTTTGGTGTTTTCTATTTGTTGCAATGCATTCAGCTTATTTCTTTAGTAGTAGACTCTTATCTAAATATTACAGGCACTTATGGTGTTGAATGCGTCAATAATTGCATATGCTGCACTAGCAGTTGAAAATTGGAAACGTCGGCGCTTGGCGTAATCTGTGCTTAGTTTTCCCAAAGTAGCTAGGCACTGATTAGGGAAAGGATAGCAATGGTGATTGTTGTTCCATCTTACTGAAAGCAATAGTGTATTATATTTACCTAAAATATAGCAAGAAGAGCGGTTTATCCAAATTGCTGTATTCTGCCATTTACTAGTTCGTATTTAGCCCTGCGTGAATCTGGATTGCACTGGACTAAGTATCGGCTACTTGCTGAACTTTCAGATCTCAAGACTGGATACGGTTTTGTTCTTTTACGTGTGACTGTGAGTGCATCTTGTGTTCTGTTCTTTTGCCTCCTAGTAGTACAGGAGTGGCAGCTTGGTCTTTTCATCTTTCCAGAAGTAAGGCCATCATGTATTTTAGTTTTAAGCCTCCTGCTAGCTGATAGTGCGTTTCAATGTTGCTAGCTGATAGTGTGTTTCAATGTTGAAGATTGATTTAATTGCTTTATATGGCATGCCTTAACTGTAGCTCTTGGTTTGATATTTCACATGCTGTTTGGAGCTCTTGTTAGCTGGATAATTAGCATGTGATTTATCCGTGCCTTGTCGCTTTGCTTTCGCATTGTCTTAAAAAAAATTCCTAATTGTTCCTAGGCTGACATATCCCTAGTTTGTGTTTGTGATCATGGCAAGTAGAAGGCACAGAGAGGTGTTTTATAGAGGTCTAAGCGCATCAACCCACGCACACACAAGAAATGTATTGTTTCAGTTGGAATTTCCATTTGCCAACAGCCAAACCACCTGCAATGAGCAAGAGCAACACTGACAGTTGACATATCAGGCGTTGCCGCTGACAGTTGGCATCTCGGCTAGCTGAAGACATTCCAGGTTAGTGGACTAAGATAGTTATATAGTTTTCTAAATTTTTTGAATATTTATAAACTGCTTTTTAGTAGAGTTGCAGTGGACTAAGATAGTTATATAGTTTTCTGGTAGCAGCTTTCATTAGTAGTTTGGTGCATAAATAATTGAATTGCAAGTATAAGCTTTCATTAGTAGCTTACATTACTACATTAGTATACAAGATTATACCATTATCATCTGAAAATTTACTTTTCTGAATCTGGTAGCTCATCAGAGTTGCAGTGGCAACAAGCTACTGGTAATTTGCTACCTTTGTTGCCCTGTTTTATAACATTATATAAATATATTCCTTCTGGATAGAGTTGTAGAGGTAGCATTTTTTTAATAGCTTGTGCTCTTGTGCTCTTAACCTATTGTAAGATATTTTTTCTCATTGAACAAATGCAGAGTCCTTTGTGGAAATAGTGCATGATTTGAGATGAGTCTGGTGATACTTGAGTGCCTAGTATTGTGTGGGCATGACCACATGAAGGCATGAAGCACATACATTCAATTCCATTGGGCGATAACATCTAGGTTGATTCAATCTTCTGGTTGCTGGTTGAATTGTTTGAACCATTGTAGATGTAACCTTATTCATTCATATCTTGGGTTCTATTATCTATTATATCGATTTCATCTGTATGGAGCACATCTGTATGGAGCATTTATGTTGGTGCTGGTATCTTGGGTTCTATTATCTATCATATTTACTTCATCTGTATGGAGCGCTTTTGTATGAATTATATTGGACTCCTGGTGCCTTAATTTGTAATTTATGATGTTATAATATGGTGCTTGTATGTATGATGTAATATAAATTGGGCATGTGTTTGTTTAGTTGTATTTTTTTTTTTGCAAAATGGATACTGTAGCATTTTCGTTTGTATTTGACAAATATTGTCCAATCATGGACTAATTAGGCTCAAAAGATTTGTCTCGTAAATTACAGGCAAAATGTGCATTTAGTTATTTTTTAATCTATATTTAATGCTTTATGCATATGCCGCAAGATTCAATGTGATGGAAAATCTGAAAAATTTAGCAAAATTTGTCAGGAACTAAACAAGGCCATAAATGAACTAGTAGGTTGGCATTTAGGTTTTGTCATTCATGTTCTGGTTCTCCAAGTATGTTTCTTATATGCATATGCATAGGAAGTATATTGATCAGTGATATATGGTTTTTTGCTAATTTGGATGTACTAGTTAGATAACGTCACTGGTTAGTGCATGACTATTGCAGAATGCAGGCCATCTCATGTCTAATGGACAAGCAGCAGAAAATTCTCACCGCCGGCACTTCCAAACAGCGGAAGGGAAATTTCTCATGCGGGGGCAACTTCACTTTGGTGGGAGGGGGAATGGAATGTCCAAAAAATTTCCCGTGGAAGGTTTTGCTCCCTGGGTTAATTACCCGAAGGTTGCCAAAGTAGCCCTATATGATCAACCCAAGGAGGCTCATATCTCTGCTCCGAAGCTTGCCAAGGTAGCTTGGCATGCTGCCTATGACCCTCATATCAATCGGTTTGTTGATGTTGGCCGCACGCTCCAGCTACTGAGAACTTCTAAACAGGCGTCGTCCCTGACTAAGCGTTTCAATGAGGTTGATGAGTTGGATCTGAACATCTCCATGTATTTCCCAGGTGTGTTGGCGTGTTGCGGTTAGTGAATTTTTATCTGAAGTTGTTTTTCATACAGAAGTGATTAGTTTTTGTCTACTCATGATAGATGTTGCAACGTATGAAAGCTTCTTGATTCAAACAAATAAGCTGCCCAAGTGTAAGAGCTTCAGATTACTATTAAGTTGGGAACACCATGCCTTGGTGCCTATCGTGTTGCATCTCTTGAGAACAGAAAAGTGCTTCGCCCAGAAATGAGTAAAGTTTTTTTTAGTCTATATATATAGAAATTCGTCCCAAACCGTCTTGGTCAATGGTCATCCTAATAAGCACGACTCCTTCTGAAATGTTACAAAATCATACACATATTTTTTTGTGTATAATATTTTAGAGACATAATTTATTACTAGAAGTTCTAATTATACTTTTTTCAATATATATTTTATATTAGCTTATAGACAATTTTTCTAAATAGCTGTTGAAACTTAATTTTTATTCATAACCATCAGCGAGCAAATTTATCGATACCAATTTCTAAAAGTAACTTTTATGTCATCTGTTCTAGATAAATTTGTCAAACTAAAAAAATGAAAAAAGGTAGGAATGAAAAAGGAAGTGATAAAATAAAATGCAAATTAAGGATACAGATAAACGAAAAAATAAAGAAAAAAAGAAGTTAGAAAGTGCGTGTGCATGGATGGATCGTTCCGAGCACACAATGAGAGAAATGGAAAAAAATAAAAGTAAGCAAATACAGGAGGAAAGGTTGGATTGAAACACAAGACACTTAAGGGGTCTTTAGTTCCCCTTTCATCTCAAAAAAATTTTGGGTTGTGATTTATCATTTTTGCATAATAGAACTAAACGCCATGCAAAATTTTTGACGAAATGGTTGTCATTTTCTATTTTGGATTTTGGCCTTAAGAGACAAAAAAAAACCCCAAAAGAGCCTTAAGAAGGCAGAATGAGGGCAATAAATTCTGTATTTTGGATGAAACTAAATATAACCCTAAAAATTTTGATATTTTAGATTTTATCATTCCAAAGTAGTTGGTATTTTACATTTTACATTCCATAGAAAACTAAACAGCAGCCCTTACTAATCTACCATGGGTCCGGCACACATAAAAAAGTGAAAAACAAGTGAAAGAGGCATTTTGTCAAAAAAAAAAAGTGAAAGAGGCATGTCCGTATATGTTGCAACAACAAAAAAACGTTCACTCAATCTGAAATTGGATAATAAGCCACATGTCGCAGGTGCCTCGTGTAGGTATAGTCCTTTGCAAGTTTAGTACTACACATATATGATTTACCTGTAACGAACGCACTATTTAACCTTTTTTTTACAAGAATTTAACCTTGATGGGAGCGTGATATTTTCCATGGCCGCTGCCTCCATTGGTCAGAGTCTCAGAGACCATCGCATCCCAAAAGCTTATGAAGAGGCAAGCCCTTCTAGTAGCACCACACCAACCACGGAGAGCAACGCAATGATCAGGCGCCGCCCATTCATGCATTCATTTCAGGACTAGAAGAAAAAAAAAAGATTTTTAGATAACGAAACAGCAAGGAGAGAAATAATAGTGAGGACTTTACCGATGCACTGCACACAACACAGGCCCTATATATAATCAGGCAAAATTGACCCGACTGCATATACATCATAACAAATCACCGATAATCAGATCTGAATCCGAATAATTTTTTTTATTACATCATATCACTGATAATCAGTCAAGTCTCTCCATGTATCTAGATGGAATGTAATAATTAATAACGAACATGTTGGGACGACCTGATGCCAAATCTTCGTCGTCTTAGTCTACTACTACCTAGCAGGCTAGCAGAGGCTATTTTTTTTTTATTGCATCGTATCACCGATAAGCAGCTGTTCGACGGTTAGAAAATACTAATTAACACGAAATGACTCGGTACGAACAATCAGATTATATATGTATATTTACATATTATTAGAGAGAAATCTGGAGAAGCCGCGCCCTGCCGGCAGGTCAAACCTGACGATCGTGGTTAATTCCGCACGACATACATACAGTACGTGTGCTTTCCAGTTTCGTTTCTGTCTGCGTTAATTTTTTTCATCAGGCTCATTACCATGACAGCATGTGGAATTAATGGGTCCGGGCCGACCAATCACAGCTACTAGAAATAATCCCCCCCAAAAACTTTAGCCCAGCTACTTGCATTGCTTCCTCCTAGCTCGAGCTCGGTTCCTCTCAGCTGGAGGCTGGCAACACAGCTCGATCGAGGAGCTACCTTGCAGCTGGCCTGCTGCAATGGAGTGTGGCAGGCCGCTCCTCGCGCTGGCGTCTCTCTGCGCCGCCGCCGCCGCCGCCGCCTTGCTGCCCCATGGAGCCGCCGGCGCAGGTGAGGGCGCGAAGCTGACAGTTATTAGCCTCGAAGATCGCCCGGCCGCGCGTACGTACGTCCTTCGAATGGGATCATCTTGTGTAACTTGTGTTCGTGTGACAGACACAGGCGGCGGCGTGTGCGGCAACGTGAGCTGCGGCATGGGGACGTGCAGCGAGTCCAGCGACTACGCCTTCGGGTTCGCGTGCCACTGCAACCCCGGCTGGAGCCGCTACCACCTCGCCACCGTTCAGTTCCCCTTCCTCCCCTGCGTCATCCCAAACTGTAAGAACCTAGCTAGCTCCATGCATGCTAGCTAGCTCTCCACTCTCCTCTACAATGAATCTGATTCTGCGCATCGATCGTCATCCATCTGTCTGGCGCTGCCTCCGGCAGTCCGGCTCCATGCCAGCCGGCGGCACGGTGCGAGGATGATGAGTTGCCACCGAGCTCAGCTCTGGCGGCGTTCGATCGATCAGCTCTGTCAAACGCAGACTTTGGCACGTGTCACACGAGCTAACCAAGAACGACGACCTAGCTGATCCTGGTCAGTAACGACCAGCAGCCTGACTGCCCCTTGTTCTTTGCTTGCAGGCACCATCCACACCTCGTGCGAGGACGGGTCGTCGTCGTCGTCGTCCCCGGCGCCGGCTCCACCGCCGCCGGCACCGCCAGCGGGCCTGCCGCCGCTAACCATCTTCGACCGTACGTGATACAGTAGCTCCCTCCACTCCACTCCGGAAACCATCATCACGCATACTATACACTACACATGATGATTCCAATCGCCAGTGTTTATGGCACGCGTATGCGTCCTCCTCTGAACCGGCCCCACTTCCTGTTGCCATGCCAGCGTGCCTGATGCAGTACTGCGGCGACGACGGCGGCGGCACCTGCGAGAAGGCGTCGGACTTCACCCACCGCTGCAGCTGCCGCGACGGCTACGCCAACCTCCTCAACGACACCTCCTACCCGTGCTACCAACAGTGTACGCACACGCAACGCCTATATATCATGCATCCCTCTGATATATATATTGCAGCTTCTTCACAGCGAACCAAACAAGTCGACGACTGACACGCGCACGACGCCTACCGGTGTTTCGATCGGTGCTGCTGCAGGCTCGCTGGGCTCCGACTGCAAGGGTCTGGGGATCGACGTCATCAACGGCTCCACGCCGAGCTCGTCGCCGCCCGCGCCCTTCTCCATCACCGTCAAGAAGTCCGGCGCCGGACGAACTGCCGCCGTCACGCCGGCTGATGACACGCTCCTTGGGCTTTTCTTCTTCATCATCACCTTCTACGGGCTCCAGGCGGCGATATGGTGAACGAGCTGTCAGGACGGGACAAACTAAAGCACACTCCTCCGAGACCCCAGACACGGATTTCTTGCAAAATTGATTTGTATTTATACTCCATTGTTCAGGATATTTCCTACATGTCCCTTACCTACCATTAGGAGCTGTAGAGTATCATCGTGTTACTAGAGCATCAGAGCATGTATAAAGTTAAACGTTCTAGCAGAGGAATAAATCAAAGCAGCTACACTAGTGTTAGCTTATGCTGCTCTGCAATGCGTTGAAGTATTAGATGAAAGTAGCAATTCGACACAGGAACAAGATGCAGGAGCATAGTGAATAATCTCGGATCCCCCATTAAAGTTTCAGACCCACCAGCATCATAAAATAACACTCACAGCCATCCGGTGCCGAAGCACGATCAATCTCAGGGTCTACGATTATCTATCGCTATTATACGGCAATGCCATATACGAACGAGATATATGTACTATGTCTCAAGCTAGAGGGTGGCCAGCCAAATTACAGATCAGTTCTCCAGCTCTGTAGGACTGTAATGCTATTTGGCACTTACTACTAGTATATATTAGGATAATGTGAGGCAGCTAGACTTGTGCAGCTATGTGATGTGATCCACGTACCATGTTGTACCAGACGGGCGAGGCGTCAAGGGGAGAGGGGGTCAGGTGAGGCTGGCTGGCTGGCAGTCGATCAATGGCAGGAGAGCGACATCTGGGCCATGAAGAGGTTGATCACGTCCAGGTAGAGGGAGATGGCGGCGACGACGTACTCGTTGTAGGTGTGGCGCTTGAGCAGCATGTTGGTGTCGTAGACGATGAAGCCCGAGAACACGACGGTGGCCAGGAACCCGTAGATGGTCATGGCCACCCTTCCCAGCGGGAAGCAGATCTGCAGTGGATGAGCCAAACATGTGTGACACGGGATAGCTAGCACGGATCTATTGAGAGAAAAAGAGGAAGGAAGACATGCAGCGGACCTGGATGGTGATGTACACCAGGAGCACGAGGAGGGAGGTGAAGAGGAACGGGAAGGTGAAGCTGAAGTCGTAGCCCCTCTTGACAGCCAAGAAAGTGAAGAGAGTCAGCCCCACAACTGAAGAAGCTGTGAGGATGGTGGCTTGCAGAACCACTGTGCCTGTTCACATAACACCAGCGGTTGAAGTACTTCATTTGATACCAGAATTGAGAAACGCAAGATTCTGTAAACAACGGTGAGTGGCAGTTGCAAACATTTTGTAGAAACTGTTCATAAAACAGAATACCATTTGCACTGACAAAAAAGAGTCCTGCCCCCCTTATGCAGGGATTGTGCATTCATATGGAGTGGCCTCACAGGATTCATTATAAAAAATTGACCCCAAGCACCCCTGCCACCGCCAGCTATTAAAGGCAGAAGAAATTCTAATCAAAACTTCCAGAGGCCATGACATGAAAACGTATCCTGAATTCTCACAGGGAACAAAATATTTGTAACAATCTAACAAACAAATGCACCCCCCAGAACTGTGGAGTATCACAAATCCATGACACACCCACGAGAGTCTAGATCGGAACTAGGCAGAGGACTCATAAATAAATCCCAAAAAAAAACACCAGAATATCACCACATGCCGCAATCCAATTTCATCCATCCACATCACAACAGGATACAACGACACGAGAGGGAGATTAAGACAGGTCTTAAACAGTAGAAAGCGGTTGGCTCATCCACATGCTGCCACAAGAAGTGGTAGAGGACATGTACCACTAAAAAACAAGAAATGCTTATCGGCTGAGGACATGTACCACTAAAAACAATTACTCTGTAGGTAGTAAACAACAGCAAGTTGTAGAAACTGTTCATAAAACACAAATTAAAAACAGGGGAAATTGTAAGCAAAGCTTCCAGAGGCCATGACATGAAAAACGTATCCTGAATTCTCACAGGGAACAGAGTAATTTTAACAAATTTAACAAACACATGCATTCCCTAAACAGTGGAGGATCACACATCCATGACAATTCACCCACGAGAGATGAGATCAGAATTAAGCAGATGACTCATAAATCCCAAAAATCATCAGAATTTCACCAGACGCCGCATTCCAGTTTCAACCATCCACAACGCAACAGCAACGAACGGCACGAGGAGAGGGAGATGGGGAGCAACCGTCTGTACTTACCGAAGGTGGTGGAGGCGGACACGGCGATGCTGAGGCTGCAGCAGAGCGTGAACAGGGCGAGCAGGACGAGGTTCCTGGGGTGCTTCTCCCTGTACTTGAGCATGGGGAACATGACTGCACAAACAAAACCAAACCAAGCAAACAAAACCGCGATCGGTGATCCAAAACCTAGGAAGGGAATTAGGAGGGAAAGCGGAGGGCGCGCGCACCGATCAGCGGGGAGACGAGGATGACGATGAACGTGGGCCAGACGGCGGCGGGAGGTCCGACGGCGAAGAAGCGCGGGATGGGGCGCACGAGGCAGGCGACGGTCGCGACCGCCGCGGTGAGCGCGAACTGGAGGGACAGGATCGCGTAGACCTTGCGCACGAACGCCCAGCGCAGACGCGGATCCTCCTCCTCCGCCACCTTCTTCGCCGCGGGGGCCGCCTGCTTCTCCTGCTCCGCCTTCCCCGCCACCGCCGCCGCCTTGGGCTCCGCCTTCGCCGCCGCCGCTGCCGCAGGTGCCGCGGGCACGGCCGCCTCCAGGTCTCGGGCCGCCGAGGGAGTCTCCATTGCGCTCGGTCGCCGGTGGCCGATCGCCTCGCTCGCTAGGGTTTGGTGCGCTTTGGGGTTTTCGGGGGAGGCAGGGGAGTGGCGGTGGGCGAGACTGCGAAGCAGAGGAAGCCAGTGGGGGAAAAAGAAGCAGCGCTATAAGCCCGGGCGCGTCTCACCGACGCGTGGGCCAGGGGAAGCGGACCCCGCGTGGCAGCGACCCGCGTCTCTCCCCCTCCCTCTTTCCCCTCGGGGGTTTCCAGTTGCCGTGGCGGTGGGCAGGGGGGCGGGGCCCGCGCTTGCGGTTGCGAACGCGTAGAGGCGACGCGTGTCGACGGGCTACAGGTGGGACTCCGGTCACGAGCGCGTCGCGTTGCCGGCGTTGCGGGTCTCCGAAGACTTGGTGGGACCACGCGCTGACCTGGGACCCACGGGTCAGCGTGATCACGTGGCAGTGGACTGTTCTGATTCGATCAGGGGCGGGCAGGTGGGCCACAGCGGTGCTAACCGGGGCCGCGTGTCAGTGACGGAGGAAAGGGAAAGTTTGGGGGGCTGTGGGGCCCGCACAGCACATGCTTTGGGCGATGGGGATTTTGGGAATGCAATGCGATTTGCGACTCGACGGTTGCGCTGCCGATCCACCGGGCTGCTTCCATTGCATTGCGTACCACCACACCACGAAAGCACATGAAACAAAGCCCCTTCCTTTATATTGTTTATTAGTTCACTCAAAAATCAATTTTTTTAACGTCAAATCTTGCGGCATATGTATGAAGTATTAAGGCCCTGTTTAGTTCCCACACAAAATTTTTTCATCCATCCCATCGAATCTTTGGACACATGCATGGAACATTAAATGTAGATAAAAAAATAAGGTAATGACTTCTTTCAGGCCAGCCGTGCATTTACTGAACCGCACGCACACGCGTCCATCTACGCAGCGCACTGCTCATTTGACCCGTGCAGCCGTGCCCCTCCTCTTCCTTTCGTTCCCATCCATTTCTTCCCTCTCCCTCTCTCCATCCCGACAACAATCGTCCCGTGCCCCGCCGATCTCGCCGACAGGAGGCCCTCACCGCCGGCGACACTCATCGACCCTCCCTTTCTCAAGCCGCCTGCCCCCACGCCTTCGCTCTGGGTGTGATGGAGCCGGCCATCGACACCTACTTCCGCAGCGCGGATCTGGACTGCGTCGACCGGATCAGCGACCAGGAGGTCATTGCCTTCTTCAAGAGCTCCGGCCTGCCGCAACCCGTCCTCACACAGGTGACCCGCTCGGGGTGCGATGGAGGCAGCCACAACGCCTACTTCCTGTCGTGCAGGCGCCCATCGATCTAAGCGATTTTTACTCAGAGGGGAGTGTAGCTCGTGCAGATCGTGCTCGCCGAGGCAGAGGTCGCCGCTTTCACATCGGCGTCGCCGCACCTCGCTCCCTGATTTGTCTCCCTGCGAGCCCATGACCTACCACCTACTGACGCCCGACGTCTCAGATCTCGTGCAGAGAATCCCGACGGCTCCGCGCCAGAGCGCACGCTCTTCGGCTTCAAGGACCTGGCCCTCGAGGACGAGCACGCCTCCGTGATCGACGATGCTGCCATGGCGCCATTCTAGAACAGGATCCCACCGCATCACATACAGGTGATTGTTCCCTGTTTGCCCCCTTGCAGTGTCGTGAATCGTTTCCTATGGTGGGTGATTCCATTCACGCGTGCGTGCTCGACACAGGTATCGGCATCTGATGCAGGACGTGTTGTCGCTGCTCCCGCACACGAAGAAGGACAACAAGGTCGAGTCAAAGCAGAGCAAGGGGAACACTCTGAACGAGCTGCTCCAGCTGTCTTTCTTTTGAGGTATAGCTCTTTCTACTCTGCTTCCACCCTACATGGTGGAACTTTTGTTACAGTTGACATGATGATGGTTGCTTACTTGGTGCCTGAACAAGCTGTGTTAAATTCACACTTCTTACACCGTGTAAGTCAATGGCGCAAAATAGTCATGTACACAGTTGAAAGCTCAAGATATCGATGTGATTTGACAATCATAGCTGTGTTCTATGCTTTCCCCCTCCGTCCACAAAAGAATGGAACATATACAACCAATTGACAATCTGATATCCAGTCACCTTTCTTTTCTAGGACAAATTGTGCTAAACAATGCTTTCATAGATGATTGAGTTGCTTGAAAAGGTAGCCCATGGACCACACCTTGCAGTGTACTGAAATTTCACATACCCGTACTCCTGCCGGACCGTGCTGCGTCTTCCCTTTTCCAGCGAGGCGCTCAAGGACTCCATCCGAGGCCTCGACGTGGGCACACTCGTCAACAACGTCTGGCTGTCCTACCCCTACAGACGCTACTTTCACGAGGTGGACGAGTAGCTGATGCACAGCCTGATCCAGGCTAGATGAAAGTGTTTTTTAGTGAACCTGCTACTATTGTAGCCACTACTAGCTACAGCTGGGTAATATCGGGCTGAAATCGGCCACTACTTATTTGCCATACTGCTGCCATGCTGTTACTGTAGATAGAGAAGACAGCAAAGTTGACCTGCAGCAAAGGTGGAGTGTCCAGCAGGCTAGATGAAAGTGTAGACAGACATGATAGTAGCACCAAAAAATGTGCATGTAAATTTAGTTAAGCATGTGAAAGTTATCTGAATGCCTTAAGTCATTTCACTGTTGTTTTCCATGAACCGAAAGCTAGTACGTGTGAGTGTCAATAATCAGCATTTAGAGCAACCAAAATGTACATGTGTATTGATTAGTTACTAAACTTCATTAGGAATAAGCAACTAAATGTACTATGACCAGGCAATATTGTGGCAAGAACAAGGCAACATAATTCAAATCATTAGGCAAATTTTCCATTAATAGAAAGTTTAAGCAAGTCACCTAATTTAAGCTACGCCGTAGTTAGCTATCTGTGTGTATTCATATTTGATTGAATCCCCGCAACTTAGTATTTTTTTTGGGCAACAAGTTTCATCTTGATTTTTGCAACTCTCATACTTTGGGGCTATTGGTGTAATTTGGGGTAGCAGTGGTACATATATGGATCCTAAATGATAACAGGTTGATGCCTTTATCACATATATGATCGAACAACAAATTTATATTAGGTGACTTGCTTAAACTTTTTTGTTCAGATGCTTATCTGTTCTGTCAAATAGGTAGACATGCTTGGATTGGATGCATATCTCGGTTGAGGCTACTTTGGTGCTTTGCTTTACATGTAAGAAAGATTGCACCTTATATATGTTTCTTTGATTTGATGTTCACTGATTCAGCAATAAGAAAATGGTTGTTGGACTTTTTTCCTCACCATTTCAATAGTTGAGTGATGCAAAATGTTCTTCTTGCTAGGAATTTTTATATGGCTATTATTTAATTCAAAATGTTGAATTTCTGTCTCCTACAAGTTTTAGTTTATTTTAATTTATATGCTTAGAGTATTTTTTATTACTGTTTCTGGTTTATGTGTATGCATAGTGTTCTTACAAACTTTATACATCTGCTAGGATCATTGCTTCACTTGTTTGCTGATGATGGAACAATCGTTGCAAAATCAAGGGATGATTCTGAGCCTCCTTTGGTTATTACTTGGACGGATTTGAATATGTAGCTAGTGCAGTATTTAAACTCAAGGTATCGTAGGTGAGTTTCTCCACATGTAAAGCTTTCTTATTAGATATAAAGTTCAGTTTGCATTGGACACAAAAAAGAATTACTTGTCGCTGTGTGTATGTGTCTGATGTGGAGTATAAGTTATTTATCTTTCATGTGTTGCTCTTGGAGGCTACAACTACTGTCAGCATGTTTTTTTTAATGTTTCTATCAATATTGCTATAGCTTAGCAGAGGCTGCAGCTGCTTGCTATATTTGGCTGTTGTGGCATTATGTGTAACACACCCCACTACTTATGGTGCATGGAGATGGTGCCTTCCTCTGCATGAATGAATTTGCAAGGCATCCACATGCTGACAGATTTTTGTGTCTCGAGGTGTGAAGTTTTGTCGCCTTTGCAAGGTAAAATATGGGCTATGGTACATTGGTTGTCTGTCTCATAGTTGTGTAGTTAATTATGTAATTTCTTTGTCAAAGGGAAGATCATAACCACTAAGGTTCAATGTTGTCTCTATAAGCTTGCTGTACAATATGATATTCTTAGACAATTTAAGTATCATTTGTTAGGCAATTTAAGTGTCACTTGTTAGGCAACAATGTGCTTCTAAATAGGCAATTTAGCTTTTTTGCAAATATGGAGGTAGCTCATTAAGATCTATCTTTGACACCTATATGATTATTCCTTGCATGCAAAACAATAAGTACAAATGTGTGCTGCTATATCATGACATGTAGGCAACTTAGTTAAACCCGTTAGGCAATAATATTGTACTGAATTAGGCAAAAAAAGTACAAGGTTATGCAATTTTTTGTTCAGTAACATGCTATTATGTGCCTCATGTTTCAATGCATTTATATACACCAAGTTTCAGTGCTTATATATGTTGTATGACATCTGACTGCTGCAACCCTAAATCTGTCAACAATTTTAATTGCAGGTGTGATGGTCTCAAGCATCAACATGGGATCAAATGAACAAAGAGAACCATGTGTAGCATCATGGGATGCATGGTGCAACAGGATGTAGATATGTTAACAAAACAAGGAGGTTTACTAAAGCAAGTTGTATATCTACAGGAGTAGTAGTACCTCACATATGCATATTAACTAGTAAGAACAACATATGATAGTAATAACAATAGATCTTTAGTAAGAGCATAATCTGAATTGCTTATCAGGTAACAGAAAATAATATATTACTACTAAGAACAAATCTGCTTGGTTCTATTTCTAATCATTGTGTAATTTTTGGCAACATGAAATTCTGTGTAATTAGCTTCTATATTTGTGTGTTTTGCTCAAAGGCTGATGATATTTTGTTTTCCTGCTTGTCAATTCGTGTTATATAAGTTGCCTATGCATGATTTTCTGTGTTATTTTTGCCTGTCATTATGTTCTAAAATGCTTTATATTTTTTGCCTACATATTCTAAGATGCCTGAGATGCTATACAAAACATCTCAAGATGTCCAGAATGACATGTGATGAATAACTTGTACTTGATTTCGTTTGCTTAAGTGAATCCATTTTTAATATGTGGGATATGTTGACTGAAAAGATGCCTCGTAAATCTAGGAGAGCAGCGAGACTGTTGGAGAAGTAGAGAGAAAAAACGAGTGAAAAAGAAAATTTACCAAAAATAGAAATGGTTATTAACTTGTAATATATGCTTTCCGTAAATGGAATGTGCGTTCCGCATGCTTATAGCACGGCCGGCCGTGCGTTAGCCGTTTCCAAAAAATAAACTAATTACACAGTTTAGTTGAGAATCGCGAGACGAATCTTTTAAGCCTAGTTACTCCATGATTAGCCTTAAGTGCTACAGTAACCCACATATGCTAATGACAGATTAATTATGCTTAATAAATTTGTCTTGAAGTTTCATGACGAGCTATGTAATTTGTTTTTTTATTAGTTTCTAAAAAATCCTCCCGACATTCTTCCGACACATTCGATGTGACACCCAAAAAATTTTCATTGCCAATCTAAACAGGCCCTAAATATAGATGAAAAAAAACTAATTGCGCAAATTGTCTGTAAATTACGAGATGGATCTTTTGAGCCTAGTTAGTCCATGATTGGACAATGTTTATCAAATAAAAATGAAAATGCTACAGTACCGAAATTTAAAATCTTTTCGTAACTAAACAAGGCCTAAGATTATCTATTAGCTATCTAGCAATGTTTTTTTTCTCAAAATAAATCACTAAACAATATTTTTAACAATGACTTTTCAGTCAATTGAACTGGCTCGAACATGATCGAAAGCTTTTGTGAGCAAGGATTGGTCAAATCACCATTGATTGATTGAACACAGAAAAATACAAACACCCATTCTTTTCTTCTTCTTTTTTTCTATCTTTGTTCATGTTGTTGGTGCTTGGGGATAGGGTAGGATACCTATGCATGTCACGCGGTGTGTGTTTGGAACGGCCAAGAATTTCCAAGGCCTCCGTGAGAGTCGATCGGGAGGGAAAATACAAGTGTTCTCTGCCAAGTAGAGACGATCGAGGTTATGACCGTAGTCCATAGATTAGCTTTAGTAGAAAATTAAACAAGTCCGGTACCATGGTGTGGTGAGCGCGCGATGTGATACCTAAGGGCACTCACAATGCAGACTCTATCACAGACGGTAACTCAAGGCACAGAATCATGAATGGTAGTGTGTTTTTTTGTGATCGATGTCTAGCATAGTTTTTATTAGAAATTAAACTAGTCTTAGTTTGGAACCGTGGCATGCATGGCGGGCATGCATACGGTGCGATACCCCCAAAATGCCCAGGACATGAGAACCATGAAAGATAGAGTGTTCTCATAATCGGTGTCTAGCATAACTTTATTAGAAATAAAAACTAGTGCGTGTTTAGGACCACAGTGCGGCAGCCATGCGGTGTCGTGCAAGTGCAATATCCAAAACAAGGCCCGTAGCCCGGATCATGAGAATCATGAATGATAGTGTGTTCTCGCGGTCAATGTCTTGCATAACTTTATTACAAATTAAACTAGTTCATGTTTGTGACCGTGGTGCATTAGGGCACTCACAATACAGACTCTATCATAGAGTCTAAAGTTATTTATTACCTCGAACAATGTGGACTTGTAGTCTAAATAAGACTTGAAGTCTTATTTTTTCTACCTCTTTCTTCAATAAATATACTACCACATCAGCAAAATACCATAAATAATATGTAATTAAGTGTCTTGGACTCTGTGATAGAGTCTTGCATTGTGAGTGCTCTTAAGCACACGGTGCGATACCCAAAACACGTGTCATAGCTTGGGACATGAGAATCACGAACGATAGTGTTCTCGCGGTCGATGTCTAGCATATAGCTTTATTAGAAATTAAACTAGTTTATGTTTGGAACTGTGACGTGGTAGACACGCGGTGCGATACCCAAAACGTGACTAATAGGTCAGGACACGAGAACCGCAAATGACCATAGTGTGTTCTCGTGGTCGATGTCTAGCATACCTTTATTAGAACTTAAACTGGTCTTGGAACCGCGGTGCGATACCTAAAACACAGCCAATATTGCTTGAGACACGAGAATCACGAGCAACAGATATGTTCTCGTGGGTTGGTGTCTAGCATAGCTTTATTAGAAATAAAACTAGTCCATGTGTAGAACCATCACATAGCGAGCACACGGTGCGATACCCAAAAACATGACTGATAGCTCGGAACTTGTTTATAGCATGATTTTAGAAAAAAGAAACCATATAATAGAGCATGATTTTAGAAAAAAAAACATGTTTTTTTCATGGTAAAACAAAATTTAAGATTAACTAGATTTAAGGTTTTTTAACTGCATCATTTTCCATGTAAAAATATATAGATAGAATTTTGAACAATTAGAATTTTTGGAATATTCATTTCTTTTAAAAAAATTATTTATCATCTGACTTACCTTTTGAAGTTTCAAAGTCTGTTTTGGCGCTATATCAGCAAAATCACCGTTAATAAAATCATCTAAGATAGAAAACAATCGATTTTTCTTTAAAAAAGTTGTGAGGATGGAAACACTGATTTTATAGTTGGAGATCGAATCGGATGAGAGATAAATTAGATTTCTTTCCTTTCCTTTTTTTTTTAAATTTTTTCCCTTTTCTTTTTCTTTAGAATCATTTTTTTACTCTTTTCTAAAAGGTTGGAAAAATTTATCTTGGCCCGGGTGACCCACGGAGATTGGGCCAAAATAAAAGCCTGATCGAGCTCAAGTCGGCGGGCGTGTCCGATTCATTCCGATCGATCGGATGGGGGGACAACGAGAGCAGAGCTGGGAGAGTCGGAAACTCGGAAAGAGAAAGTAAGAGAACGCTGCTTTTATATTGCGGCGAACGACGAGGGAGTCACTTGAATTGAATCCCCAACCCAACGAGAACCCACAGCGCGCGGCGGCACGTTCAGAGATGTTGGGCGGCGAGATGTTGCTCCCTACGCGTTGCGGCGACGGCAAGCTCTCCGGCGACGGCGGCGCGGAGTACCCCTGCGTGCGGCGGTACCGGCACCGGCGGCTGCTCACCTTCCTCTGGCTCCAAGGCTTCCAAGCCACCCACGGATCGTACGTATACATTACACGCTCGCTCCCTCCCTCCCTCCCTCCCTCTCTCCCTGCTTCTTGTCTTGGGTCATTGATGTATATATGCATAATTCCCTGTGTGCAGGATGGTAGTGAGCGAGTCGGATGCCATGATGTGGGTGCCGCACCTGACGCACCTGGTGCTGCACGACCAATGGCAAGATGCCACTCGCTACCTCTCCCGCTTCCTGCCGCCGGCGGACACCTGCTGCAGGCGCCCAACGAGCGTCGAGGCCATGGTCCTCACCGGCGTCTGCAACGCGTTCAGGAAATTGGCCAACATCGTCGTCGCCGGCGAGGAAGACCACCTGTCAAAGCACTACCTCGACCACAGAAGAACCATCTACGACGGCCAAATAAGGCTCCGCTCCATCCGACTCAATGTCCAGCAAGCCAGGTGTACTACAGGCTTGGTTTGTTTTGTACAGAGATATATCCAGTAATTCTAGTTCCAGTTCGATTCCCTATCCTCTATCCAAATTAACATAACGAATACTGAAATGCCCGTGGTGTGTGAATGTGATACATATATAGGGCCTCGATTGACTGGGAACGTGTGAAGAAAAAGGCGGCCGAGGTTTTGGAGGAATTGGCATTTGCGACGCCGGAGCTCAAAGACTTGATCTTAATGCCCGGAGGGCCAATGAAGCCGCACAATGTTCTTCCCATTGGCTTCGGGTATATTTTATATCCCCACTGCTCCTTGCTTTATTTTTGTGTTTTACCAGCTTCCACACTTGCTAGCTAGCTTGTTCATCTCATTCTCATCTGCTGGTCTCTGTATTACTTCTATGTAATCGATCTTGCCAGTTTCCGCCGGAGGTGTCGCCCAAGGAAACAGACCCGGAAGCCAAAATCCGCTGCTGGAGTTGCCAAGAGCTACCTTGTGAGATGGCGCAGGTACTCCCATCCACGAATGCGCTGTTACATATACTTATCTTGAGATGAACAAACTCATATATAATGATCATCGCTAGCTCTATCTCACTGTTTGTTGTATATAATGTGTTTTCTCACACACATTGTTCCTTTTTTGTTTCTTCTGTAGACTGCCAGCTTCTTCAGATCCCTCTCAGGAAACATATGACCGTAAATACCATTCTTTCTATAAATATTTTTGTCATTAAGCATTTTGGCAGGTAACATTCGCATATGAGATATATGTTTTCAATTGCAGAAAAGTTAACCTTGATCAACACACTGCATCGGATTGCAGATATTATTCTTGGTAAACAATCTTGTCCCTACACTCTAAATCAAGCTATAAGTTTGATTAGCCTTAAGCTCAATTTCTTGAGCTTATCCCAACTTACATCATAGCTTATCGTTGATAAAACTGATTATCAGCTAACTTGTCTTTTCTGTTAACTAATTTGTTTGGGGTTAGATTATGTATGCTCAGTTTTATAGCCAGATATCGTGTCATCATATTTACTGATGTTGAACTTGTTGGACTTCAGATGAATGTTTAAAAGCTGGTAAACTTCAGGTGCGTCCTCTTCAGACAACTGAAAAGGAAGGTATGTTCACACTTTTTACATCCACCAAATAAAGCTACTTTAAAATTTTTCACTGTATGAACCTAATATCTAGATTTGCATGGGATGTGCTACTTGTGAATGGCTTTTAGAGGTATCTCAATAGGAAAATTATGCCAACCAGCTTCGGGTCATGCTTTCCATTTCAACTTCAAATTGTGTTCGTCTTGGCTCTACATGTTTTCTTTTTATATTGTGGTCCCTCGTACTTTTTGCAAAAGAAAAGCAAACTTGACATACTTCATACCATGCTAAATTAGATGGAACTGTCTCGCGTTAGCTGTGTTGCTGCTGTGACTGTGACTAACCTCATTTATGTTATGCCCTCTTTAATTTTCTGCACCTAATTTTGTCCCAATCCTTTTGCATCCAGCGCACTAATTTTATTACTGTTGTCAATATCATCAGTTCTAAGCCACTACCAGCCTCCATAGGATTGACGAATCCCTAAATTTTCTCATTACTAGAGACAACTGCAGCACATCTTTATTTGCTCTGTTCATCTACGAAATTGATCCTTAATAAGAAGATATATGCGCTGTCAACTATTTTTTCGCATCTCTTATTTGGCTGACACTTCAGTGTAACAGCCATGTCAGGCGTTGATGTGTTTCTTTGCAACTAATAAGTACCATGATATCTCATAGCTGGCCTTTTAACTGTTTAATTAGTTACAGGTACTGCTGCTGCCCCAGTCTTGCAGACTATCTCTAGTAGCTTGACATGCCCTGCTATATACACTGGGATCCCATCAGTTGCAAATGCAGCTAATTGGCTAATTGCGTGCTAAGAACACCTGCTGCTCCAATTTTCCATACTATATATTTTTGTACTTAGACAGCCCTCCTTGAAACTCAGTTATATCTTAGGGATAAATGCAGGTAAATTGGCAAGCCATGTGCCACCTACTGGTGCTCCACTCTTGCAGCCTGTGTTTAGTAACTTAACAAGTGGTTGTGGAAACTCTGGTATCGGATTGATGGCAAATGCAGGTATGTTAATTGAGCAGCCTTGTTTTCACACCAACACTAGACTCCATCCCTAAAACTGATGCATTATATCATAGGTTGTTAAGATATCTCAAGTGTACTAGATAAAGGTGTGCGCTACTGATAAGAATATCAGTGCTAGCGCCAGTGTTTTTAGCCCCATTTCTACGAAGGAAGCTCTTCTCTGCAAAAACTCTCTATGGTCTTTAGTCTGTTGCTTACTTCCATGTTTTGCACTTCCTTTTCAGTTTCCTGTTTCACAGGGTCCTGCTGATTTTTCCAATATGATTAGTTGATTGCTAGCTTATTGATTGTTTTATCTTAGTGGAGGGCAATGTGTTTCATGAGGTTTGTGTGCACTATATAATTGCAGTTTGCAAGAGTTTCATGTGCATGCTAACTGAGAACTGCATTCCCACGTAGTGGCAACATCAAACATTTACCTTTTACCAGATTACCTGGCTCCCTGTTTCCATTTTTGATTGCCAGAACTCAATAAGGTGTTCCTGTTCCTCCTGTCTCACAAACTATACGAAATCAACAAACCATGCTGAAAATTCTTGTAGTTTACTGTCTGCAGGATGTTTTTTGCTCTGACAAAACTCCATTTTCTTAATTCTTCCTTGAAAATTTTAGCTGTTTGAGAGCAATGTGTAATATTTAAGAAAAATCTGCTCTAAGTATCCTTTGTACATTTTTGCATAACTGTGTGTTTGAAGTATCATGATTAGCCATAAAGATGCACAAGTTGTTTTTTTTATAAAAAAAACATGTTATGAAAATTCTGTATCTCCTAGAAGTTTAAACTGATGGCCAATGTCCCGCATTAGATAGAAAATGGAATACCAAATACAGTATTTCTTATTTATATAACTGGAGTAAGTAATTGGTTCCAATTGAGGGCTCTTGGCACTGCTTCACCTTGGGTCAACCAAAGTCTTCCCAAACAGATGTGACCTCTGTAATGCCTTGTCCTGGTACATTCTAGTGTGACTACTGTTTAGAGCACAACTATAGCACTTAGTATCCAATTATGGACTAATTAGACTTAAAAATCGTCTCGTAAATTATTCTGTAGCTGTTTTTTTAGTTTCGTAAATAGTCTATATTTAGTACTCCATGCATGTGTATAAACATTCGATGGGATATGTGTTAAAAAAACAGCCAACCAAAGAGGGCCTCAGTTCTATATATGCTGCTATGCAGTATGTGTTCACCTCTTTTTTTTTTCTGCTGAGGCTACTTTAAAACATCCATGGTGCTTAAGTTGTCCATTAAATTATTCGCTTCTCGTTTTGTTTTGCTTTATATCTTATCTGTTGATTAAGGTTCATGATAATTCATAAAAAACACTTGAATGCAATATATAGCCTTTTGCCAAACTTTGATATGTCACTTTGCATATGTAGCTGCCTACTACTAATTCGAACTGTTCAACTTCTTCAGGTGCTATTACTGCTCCACTCTCGCAGACTATGTTTGGCAGCTTGGCAGGCCCTGTTATAAACCCTGTGGTGACATCAGTGGAAGATGCAGGTAAGTTGACAAATTATTTGATAAGAACAACTGGTGCTCCAGTCTTCCATTGTATTTTGGTACTTAGACATCCCCTTCTAGAAACCCAAGTCTCTCGTTAGTACATCACTCCTGCTGGTTCTTACTCATCAACTTGGTACAGGTGCTCTTGTTGCTCCAGCCTCACGTAATGTGTTTGTTACTCCTGGGACGCCATTGGCAAATGCAGGTAAAACTGTTTAACCTTGTGCTAAGAGCACCTCTCTAGTATCACATGCTATTTTCAGTAGACAACCTGTGGTAGAAACTATGGTATCTGATCAGTGACAAATGTAGGTAAATTAGCATGCCATGCCCTTACTCCTGGTGCTCAAATCTCGTCGACTGTGGTTGGTTGCTTGACAAGCCCTGCTAAAAATCCCGAGCTCCCACTGATGTCAAATGCAGGTTTGCAGTTTGCTCTGACACTTGGATGAGTTTTCATCTCCACTGTTGATCCACTATATTATTGCTTGTGAGGACACCAAAAGTGCTAGCCAGAGGGACGTTAACAATATTGGATCTAAAGTTCAAATATTTTTTATTCAATTAGGAATAGTATTTGATCTACATTCTACTTGCTGAAAAGTTATTGTACCCCTGTTAGTATTCAGAACTTACTGCAAGAAAGCATATAATAATAATAAGCCTATTTCAGACATTGCATATTGTAATAATTTCACAACATGTAAAGCAAGAGTGTTTCAATGCAGAGAGTGGCCACCAGGGATTGAACATAAGTAAGAATCCAAGGGAGGAGACCACTTCTTGTGATGAGCAGGATCTTCATCTGAAAAGGCAACGAACCACTGGAGCTTTCAGCCATGCAGGTCTGGTGAGAATGAGATAAACTGTTCTTTTCTTTGGAACACATTACATTGCATGTACTACCATGGTGCTCTGTTTTCTTCTCTCTGCAATGGAAGAAGTAGAATAACACATCTTCACCGAGTATGCTTTGATCTGTAAAATCCTCTGTTGCGCCAAATCATTTTATTACAATATATACGTTGCCAAATACAAATTTGGTGTCACGATGTGATTTTTCAACTGGACAGTAAAGTAACTTTCCCAAACTTATATATACCTACAATCGATGAACAATGTATTTTTTTCATGTTGCTGTACTCTTAAGTCTTATAGAGAATATTGAGGAAATTGGAGAAGGTTCTGGCTGGCTCATCCCAGCACAGTGTCATTCTATTCTTATCCTCTAAATATTACATAAAGGCCCTCTTACAAACTACTATTTACACCAACACTCCCCCTCAAGATGGGCTAAAGATATCTAACATGCCCATCTTGTTACAACTCAACTCATTCTCACTAGGTCCTAAGCCTTTTGTGAAACAATCCGCTAACTGACTACGTGATTTTACATACCCTAGCTTTAGGATCCCACTATCCAGTTTCTCCTTAATGAAGAATCTATCAATCTCAATATGCTTAGTGCGATCAAACTGGACCGGATTATTTGTAATATTGATTGCAGCAACATTGTCACAGTGAAGCATCATGGTCTCATTCCTCAACACCCGCAACTCTTTCAACAAGCCTTTTAACCATAACATCTCGCACAAGCTCAAAGCCATTGCCCTATATTCAGCCTCTGCAGTGGACCGAGCCACAACTGCTTGCTTCTTACTTCTCCATGAGACAAGATTGCCTCCCACAAATACACAATACCCAGAGGTAGACCTCCTATCATCTTTGCTACTTGCCCAATCTGCATCACAGTAGCCCTCCAAATCTAGGTGCCCATTCTTTCTAAACCATAATCCTCTCCCAGGGGTTCCCTTTAGATACCTCAAAATCCTGTAAACAACCTCCATATGTCCTGTTCTTGGATCATGCATATACCTGCTCACCACACTCACTGCATAGGAAATGTCAGGTCTTGTATGACACAGGTATATCAGCCTTCCCACCAATCTTTGATATATTTCTTTGTTCACAGAATCTCCACACTGGGCACTGATTTGATGATTTTTATCAATCGGGGCACTACATGGCCGACACCCAAGCATGCCAGTTTCAGTCAACAGATCAAGGATATATTTTCTTTGAGAGAGAACTATCCCCTTAGGTGACCTAGCAATCTCAATCCCAAGAAAATACCTTAGTGGTCCAAGATCTTTTACTTCAAAAGCCTTTCCTAGATTCTCCTTCAAGCATCTGATTTCCTCTGCATCATCTCCTGTAATCACAATATCATCCACATATACCGCCATAATGGTGATAAATGTCCCTCTATGCTTATAGAAGACAGTATGATCACCATTACATTGAGTGTAGCCCATACCACAAACTGCTCTCCTAAACCTGTCGAACCACGCCCGAGGTGATTGCTTTAGTCCATAGAGTGACTTTTTAAGTCTACACACCTTCCCAACCGTTTGACTATTTGCAAACCCCGGTGGGATCTCCATATAAACTTCTTGCAGGTCACCATGAAGAAATGCATTCTTCACATCCATATGATGTAGAGGCCAACCAAAGTTTACAGCACAGGAGATTAAGGTCCTCACAGTACCCATCTTAGCCACAGGAGCAAAGGTCTCATCATAGTCAATGCCATATGTTTGACTATATCCTTTTGCAACCAATCTTGCCTTGTACCTATCCACCTCTCCTTTGGGGTTTTGCTTCATAGTGAAGACCCACTTACACCCCACTGCTCTCTTTCCTTTTGGAAGTGGGACCAATTCCCATATCTTGTTCTTTTGAAGAGCATGCATCTCTTCTTCCATTGCGGCCTTCCACTTAGGGTCCTGTTTTGCACACTTCCAGTCCCTTGGAATAGGCACTGTTTGTAAAGATGCAATAAATGCTCTATATGCAGGTGAAAGACAAGAGTATGAGAGGAAATTAGCAATGTCATGATCTGTAGTAGGATGCTCAAATCCATAGCGAACGGGAGGTTTTCCAAAATTAGATCTAGTATCTCTACGTTGTGCCAGAGGTAACTCTACATGCTCAAGAGTAGGAGATACATTACCACTTGACCCAGATTGGGTCGAGGAGCTCAATGGAGAAAGGTCCGAGGAGAGATTTGGGACTGGTAAAACAGGCTGTTGTGGCTGTGGTGTACCAACTTGCTCCCCCTGACTTCTGAATCGCCTCCTTTGGTACACTATTGGCTCCTTCTCAATTGTTTGCTCCCCCTGACTCCTGAACCGCCTCCTTTGGTACACAATTGGCTTCTTTGAAGTTGTTTCCCTATTCTCCACTAAACATGGGTCCGTCCCATCAATCATCTCTTCACCCCCTTCAACCATCGCCTCCTCACTCTCACCATCAATCATCTCTCCATTCTCATGGCTACCACTCCTCATATCCACAACATTATCCTGATTATCCTGATCCACCACCTCCTCTTGAACTTTAGACACATCCATTGGACATGGGATAGCACCACCAACAATTACTTTCTTTTGAGCAGCAGCTCCTTCATTCTCCCCCTCTCTACTGTCACTCTCAATGACTGAAGAGAATTCTTCCAACAACGGATCAAGATCCCATGGTTTTGTGTAGTATGGCTCAAACTCACGAAATGTCACATCCATACTCACAAACAATTTCTTTCCAATAGGGTCCCAACACTTGTAACCCTTCTGTGTAGATGAATATCCAACAAAAACACACTTTACCGCCCGTGGATCTAACTTGCCAACTGAAGGTCTATGGTCCCTGACAAAGCAAACACAACCAAATATCTTGGGTGGTACCTTGAATTCTCTTTGTCCTAATAAAAGTTCAGCTGGAGATTTCATGCCAAGAATCCTAGATGGCATACGATTAATTAAATATGCTGCTGTCAGCACCGCCTCACTCCAGAGATACTTCGGCACATTCATTTGAAACATCAGTGACCTTGCTACCTCCAACAAATGTCTATTCTTCCTTTCAGCCACACCATTTTGTGATGGAGTATTAGGACACGTGGTTTGATGAATAATGCCATGACTCGATAGGTATGCCACAAAATCATTATTCATATACTCCTTTCCATTATCAGTGCGGATAATTCTAATCTTGGCATTAAATTGATTGACAACCAGGTTATGGAAGTCTTGGAAACATCGGAGAACTTCATGCTTACCCCTAAGCATGTAGATCCACGTCATACGAGTATGGCAGTCAATAAAAGTGACAAACCACTTAAACCCACTCAAAGATATAACCGAGCAGGGACCCCAAACATCAGAGTGTATCATCATAAAAGGTTCACAACTACGAAGACCAATACTAGGATAGGTTGACCTTGTATGCTTCCCAAGTACACATGCATCACACACAAGTTTGTTTCTATCCACACCCTCAAACGCAGCAGGATATAATTTATTCAAGCTTTCAAAAGGCATGTGTCCTAACCAACAATGAAGCAAGTAGATATCCCTCTCCTGTGCTCCAACAGCTACCGCCAATGCTGACTCCTCCTGGTTGATAACCCACAACCCATTATGCCTAACTCCAGTCCCAATCACTCTCCCTGTCCTCTTCTCCTGAAAAATACAAAGGTTTTCGTCAAATGTAACAATGCACTTGAATTGATCAACTAGTGAACTAACAGAGGTGAGGTTGACTGGGAAGGAAGGAACATGCAAGACAGATGATAAGTAAAGGGATGGAGTACACTCTACAGATCCTACACCATGAATGGGTTGAGATGTACCATCAGCAGTTTGAATAGTTTCAGAGTAGGAGTGTGGAGTATAAGTTTTAAAAGAACTAGATATGCCTGTGACATGCTTGGAAGCTCCTGAATCAATAACCCATTCTATGTTATGCCTATATGTGGATGCAAGTGCATGTGCCTGAGTACCTTTGCCCAAGTGGGCATAGTTGGCAAAGTTACCAAAGTGACTGGTAGTGGCAATCATAGGACCATCTGAAGTAGTTTTGGAACATTCAGATCCTTTCATCTTCTGCCATTGTTCCCACTGCTTGACCTGCTCCCCGGTCAACGTGACAGATGGAACATCACCTGTGGTAATAGTAGTGACCTGAGAACCACTCTCCGAGGTAGCGACATTGGCTTGAGGACCACCACGGCCCCTGCCACGACTCCCTGCACGACCTCCTCCACGGCCACCACGACCACCTCCTTGATTGCCACGTCCACCACTACGACCTCCACGAGTACCACTTCTTCCACCATAGTTTTTAGGAAGAGGACAATTATAACTCAAGTGCCCCTTTTCTCCACAGTTGAAGCACTCCCTCTCAGCCATTGTGGTGTAAGCCGACTTCACAGGATTGCTACTACTCATCATCCGAAGCCTACTCTCTTCGATAACCATGGCTGACACAGCCTCCTCCATGGTAGGTAGGCTATCCTGATGACAAAAAGCAGCCCTCCTGCTCTCAAACTCAGGATCCAAGTTTCTCAGGAAATGAGTCACCCTTCTGTCCTCTACCCACTTTTGAACGTCTTGGATATCCTGTGGATCCCTCATACGAAGTGGAGCATAGTGGTCCAACTCCCCCCATAAATACTGCAACTCACTGGCATATTGCTCCACTGATCGTCCTGCTTGTTTCACTGCATCCGCCTTATTCTGAATCTCCATCATCACCATCACATTCCCTCGCCTAGAGTACATATTACTCAGCGTCTTCCATATCTGTGCTGCAGTGGGCATCGCTTCCACCATCTTACTCACAGATGGTGACATAGATGCCAATAGCCATGCCACTATGGTAGAGTTTGTTGTATGCCAAACTCTCCACTCAGAGCTAAGCTTGTTAGCCGGCTCAACACATTCCTCCGCCAGATAGTGCTCTACCCCTTTTCCACCTAGGAGCACTTGCACTCTTCTAGACCAGCTCAAATAATTCTTGCTTCCCTCTAATTTCACATCATTTGGCACTAGTTCCAGCTTCAACTCAGGTGGTCTGGAACCAATTATGCCCATCTCCAGAAGCTCCAGAATCATAGACCTCATCTCACTTTTCATCTCACCCTTAGTAATTAGGGGGTCACTTCCAATCTTGTCACCACTCTGAGCCTTATTCGCCTCATCCTCTGCTTTCTTCTTTGCTTCCCCATCTGGATCCATCTTCCTCACCTCAAGTGCAGCACTTCACCAAATTTCTACCCAATTACAACTCCAAATCAGTAGCCCGCACAGCTAGTACAAGGGAGTAACACAGCAGCAGCAGGAAGCAAATCAATTTCTTCTCCCTCACTCATGCACAGCAGCAGGGCGTCAGCACTACAGCAGCCGAGCAGCACACACACTAGCACCTCCTTCCTCTGCTGAGCAGCAGTACACGCACGCACCAGCACCTCCTTCCTCTGCTGAGCAGCACACGCACCAGCACCTGATTCCTCTCTCACCTCCTTCCTCTCTGCCCCTCCTTTCCCTCTCCTCACCAAGAGAAGCAGCACTCAGGCACGAGACCAGCAGGCAGCAAATCCACTTGGCTAGCAACACAGGCACGCAGCACGCCTGCTCCTCGAGCCACAGCACTCGCGCAACCACCCCTGGGCCCGCGCGAGCCAAACCCTGGACCAGCGCAGCCGCTCGCCTCGTGCTCCGTCTGCCTGCACCAGCACTCGCGCGGAGTCGGGCCACCGCCCGTGCTTGCGCTCGCCGCACAGCCTCGCGCCCGCTGTGCCCACACACACGAGCCTTGCGCCTGCTCGCGCGTCTCCCCGCGACACCAGTGGCTCGCAGGCTCTCGCCTTTGCCGGTGCTCACCAGGACGCGCCGCCGCCGCTGGAGGTAACCCTAACCAAGGCTCTGGATACCATATTGAGGAAATTGGAGAAGGTTCTGGCTGGCTCATCCCAGCACAGTGTCATTCTATTCTTATCCTCTAAATATTACATAAAGGCCCTCTTACAAACTACTATTTACACTAACAGAGAAGCTTCAATTCATTTACTAACCTGGAATCTAAATGGTCATATGTCTCACCAGTAATAAACATCAGGTGTTCTGGTAAATTTGAGCTTTGTCTTGATGCACGCTGTAGTTATTGTCTAATAAAATAGTTATTGAAAGAATACTAGTAGTAGTAACTAATGGGTGCTTTCTGGACTGCAGATGGAAACCTAGGCTGAGGCGGAGATCCATGGCGCGAGCGTACGTAACTCGGAGCAGGCGAGCACCAAGCCGAGGAAAAAGATTAAGCACTCTACGATTGCTGTTAGATTTATCTGTCTATATATCTACAATTAGCAGTATAGGTTGAGTTGTTCTAGCTAGGCTTCTAGTCCACAATTATATCTACTGGTTAGCACTGGAGTGTTGCGGCCTCCAAGTAAAAAATCCTACCTAGCTACGACCTTTGTCAATGTTTGATGTCCTGTATCGTGTAACTCTGCTTCGATCTTGAGAGTGTGAGGTGTACTCCTACTTGTGAGCTAGCTACGATCCTTTATGCATGCAGGGGCGTCGTGTGGCGTTAGATGATGACATGCAATGCAGTGTCGGCTAACAACGACAAACGCCTGATCTGACGGCCGTCGTTCATCTGTTGAGCAGGTGCTGTTTTGACGCAACAGTGAACAGTGAGTGCGCGGGTGCTCGTCGGACCTGCTCCGGTGTCCCACCAGCCACCATGGGGCCCATGGCCATAGGCCACGCCAACCGCCCACGTGCGGGTGGACTGGACAGTGGACACTCACACACTGCAGGCTGCAGTGCAGCAGCAGCTGCTGCGAGTTCACACACGCACGCACGCACGGGACGCATCGGCAAAAGGCTGCAGCGCGCGGGGTGCATGCAGCCTGCAGCGCTCAAGGACAGACAGACAGGGTGTGGGGGGGGCAGGTCCATCGGTTTATAACACATGACGCACGCATGTACTCCTGCTCCTGTACTCCCTTTTTTACGAGTACTATACTCGTAGTACAAAACAGTCGACTATTTTTCGTTTTGGGCCTTGTTTAGTTCACCCAAAAAGCAAAAAGTTTCAAGATTTTCCGTCACATCGAATCTTACGGCACATGCATGAAGCATTAAATATAGACGAAAACAAAAACTACTTACACAGTTTAGCTGGAATTCGCGAGACGAATCTTTTGATCCTAGTTAGTCTATAATTGGATAATATTTGTCACAAACAAACAAAAATGCTACCGTATCGAAATCCGAAATGTTTTCGGAACTAAACAAGGCCTTGTTTTGGTTTTCTTTGCTCTGCTCTCTGCTCCATTGTCCATGTGTCCATGCTGTTTTCTACTCCTACATGGAGTAGAGTATATGTTTGGCTCAACCTTGGCGCTCCCAAGGAGGGCCGGCCGGAGTACTCCTACACGTATACTATACTACTGGTACTTCTACCTTTCACCCTGAAAACCAAAAAGTTTTCAAGATTCTCCGTCACATCGAATCTTTCGGCAGATGCATGAAGTATTAAATATAGACGAAAATAAAAACTAATTACACACTTTAACGGTAAATCGCGCGCGAGACGAATCTTTTGGTTCTAGTTAGTCCATGATTGGATAATATTTGTCACAAACAAACGAAAATGCTACGGTAGCGAAATCCAAAATCTTTTTTAGGTAAACAAGACCTTGGCTTTGGGGACATCGTGGATGCATCCCTCAGACAGCTGCTGCATGCATCGCCTTGCCTGATTCATGTTCACCCCTCCCCTGCTGACTTTACTAACAAGCTTCCATTGTCTGCTTTGTGGGAATGGGATACAACGGGGCACGCAAATGGCATGGCATGGCATGCACACCGAAAAAGGAGCAAGGCAGATTCGGCTCATAACTTCAATCCAACAAGTTTTATATGTGTACCTATAACCGACTTTTTCATGCATGCATGCTTGTACGTGCAGCACAATACATTAGGGCAGGTACCTAACATTTTTATTTTATTTAGTAATTAGTATTTAATTATGAACTAATTAGGTTTAAAAGATTCCTTTCGCAAATTATTCTCTAGCTGTGTTTTTAGTTTTATATAAATAGCTTATTGTTGGGTACCATAAAAAGGATACCCAAATCAGAGCGATAAAAAACGCAAAAGACAGAGCAAGTCATCCACGAATCGACAGGACACGGGCCCCAGATCATCTACTCCTCCAATCTCGAGCTCAAAACACGGCACGCCCGACCCCCCAGGGCTCGGACGCAAACACCATCTCACCCGATCCCAATGGGCCTCGGGCGTAAGTTCCGTCACGCCCGACCCCGAGAGGCTCGGACGCAGACACCGCCTCGCCCGATCCCCTCGGCCTCGGACGTAAGTTCCGTCTCGCCCGACCCCCCCCCCCCCCCCCGGGCTCGGGCGCCAAGCGACGCCCCACCAGATCGAGGCAAAGCTTCCGACACACGACGCCCGTACCGTCGACATGACAGGCGCAGTGACTACCATATCACAGCAGGGCATGGTGGCGACTATTCCAACCACCCTGGCCACTGTGACCTTACCTCTTTCACTGTGGTGTAATGCCTCACAGTAAAAGAGGAATGGGAAGGTTAATCAGCATCACTATTCGCTGTCTTCTCCCACTGTTAACAGGACAAGCAGCAGTGTCATCGATCCGACCCCCACGACTCCCACAGGGCTCGGTAACCCTCCACAGGAGCAGCCATGCTGTCAGCCATGCTTCAAGGACGGGGTGGACAAGCTCCTACAGGGTCGGGACTGTTGCTCTTCCACTCGGCAGAGGGAAATCTACTCATGTAAATCCCTGTCTCCCCTTGAGGCTATAAAAGGGGAGCCAGGGCTCACAACTAAGGGCGGGTTCACAAAAATTCACACACACCCACGACCACGACATTTACTCCCAGAGTAGCCACCAGCGCTCTGTCCACCACAAAGTCGAGACTTGGGATCAAACCCTCTCTCGCAACCTACTTGTACACCCCTACTATAAGCACCTTTGGGTGCAAGGCAATACAGATCATCGATCTCACTAGACGTAGGGCATTCTCGACCTGAACCAGTATAAATTCTCTGTGTTCCACTTGCATCACCATCTAGGCTTAGGTAGTCACGCATATTTTCACTCGTTTGTGTCTAGACCACGAGTCTAGACACCGACAGTTGGCGCGCCAGGTAGGGGCCTTTTGCGTGACATTCCCCTATCCCTACTGGGAAGACGTGGATGGCAGACGGATTTCACCCACTCCGCCACGGCACCATCATGATGTTTGGGTTTGGAGTTCATGTCCCACGGCTCCGGCTATGACATGGTCCTCCTTCCACCACGTGGTGGTACCGAGCTGCGTCCTGAGCCGATCCCACCACAGTCAGTGCATGGGAGGCGCTCGGGACACCATGCGAGGGGTGCCCAGCGGGGGCGTCAGAGATCCAGGATCTCTGACCCTACCACTGAGGCCAGGGTCCGTCCGGCCCTCCCCCCGCATATTCCTCATCAGATCGCCCATTCCTCCGGTTCGACACGCGCTAGAGGAAGGGCCCACAGAGCGTCAAGCTCCGCTTCACGGACCGACAGGGGACCATCAAAACCTCCTGTTCCACCCCGACTAAAGGGGAAGGCGCGACTCCCGCCCGTTCCCCAGAAGGGGGACAAAGGGGCCTCAACGTCCCGTCCCCCTCCACCTGTGGATGGAGGAGTGACAGCAGCGCCTCCTGAGCTCCCTTTTGGACTCAGGAACGCAGCCGCCACTTACGCCTCTTCCGTGAGCACTTCATTAAGTGCGTACGCGGAACTTCCAGGGCATCATCTCAGGTCTACCCTGGATCTCCTGGCTTCGCCACCCGTTTCGTCATACCCAGAGGACCCTACCTCGGGCGATGACGAGTGGGCGGGCGCTGACTTTTCCGAGTGTGGCGACCCGGAGACCTTCATGCGCTTCTTGGAGTCTAGCAACTACTGCCTCGGCTATTCAGACTCCGACGATGGGAGCTATGACCCGTCAAGAGAGTGCTTCAACCTCGAGGTCGAAGGAGCCCCCCTCAACACTCAAGGGGGTATAGGGCCCTCTAGGCAAGGGAACGCCACTCCACCACCTAACCCGACTCCGGGAACCGATCCTGGAGCCCGCGGAGCAGCATCAGCCCCCGCAGGGGGACATCGCCCTGACCTCGAGCAGCTCGATGAGCTGGAGGCCAGACTCGAAGAAGAACGTGCACGCCTCCGACAACTCCGCGAGGCCCTGGTCTGAGACCCGTCTGACCGCGGAGACGGAGGTGAGGCTAGACGCCGCGCCTGAGACGTCAACCGCCGCATTGTCGAGGACCAAGGGGGAGACGCCCCGGTCTTTAGCACGGCCAGCCAGAATGTAATGGCCGCCGCACTCCTCCTCAGGGCGATGCCCGAACCATCGACTCCTGAAGGAAGGAGAGTGCGCCAGGGGCTACGTGGCCTCCTGGAGCAAGCTGTGGTGCAGAACGCGGAAAGTTCTGCATCACAGTCCCACGGCACGAGGCGCCAAGAAGCCCGACCCCCTCCTAACAAGGCACCAACAGCACAGGGCCCCCTGCCCCCTAACCCGCAAGGGGGCAACAGGGCCCCATCAGTCCACGAACGTGTCGGGGCTGACGCGGACGTTCGAGCCACTCTCGAGGCCAGGCGGCGTGACAGGGACGAGGCCGAGTCTCAGCGCTATCGACCGCGCCGAGGCGGAAGATACGACCCCGACCACGACCGCAGCACATCACCAGAGCCTCTGGGCCCGCGCGTCTTCAGCGAGGCTATACGTAGGGCCAAGTTCCCGGCGCGATTCCGACAGCCCGCCAACCTCACCAAGTACTCCGGGGAGACGAACCCTGAGCTCTGGTTGGCGGATTACCGCCTAGCGTGCCAGCTAGGCGGAGCGGACGATGACCTGCTCATCATCCGCAACCTCCCACTGCATCTGGCCGATACAGCGAGAGCATGGCTCGAGCATCTCCCTGAGCGTATGATCCATGACTGGGCTGACCTGGTCAAGGTCTTCGTCGAGAACTTCCAGGGCACATATGTGCGCCCTGGGAACTCCTGGGACCTCAGGAGCTGCAGGCAGAAGCCCGATGAGTCCCTCCGAGACTTCATCAGGCGTTTCTCCAAGCAGTGCACCGAGCTCCCCAACATCACGGACTCCGACGTCATCGGGGCCTTCATCTCCAGTACCACCTGCAAAGAGCTGGTACACAAACTCGGTCGCAAGACCCCCACGAGCACAAGCCAGCTACTCGACATCGCCACCAACTTTGCCTCAGGCGAAGAGGCAGTTGGTGCTATTTTTTCCGACGGCACAACCAAGGGGAAACAAAAGGCCGAGACCACCGAGGCCTCGGGCTCACGTGACCCCAGGAAGAAGAAGAAGGGCCGCAAGGGGAAGCAGGGCCAGCAGGACGACAATCTGGTCGCCGCGGCAGATCGCAAGAACCCCAAGCGGGCTCCTGCCGGCCCCGGTCTCTTCGACAAATGTTGAAGAAGCCATGCCCCTATCATAGGGGACCAACCAAGCACACCCTAGAGGAGTGCACTGTCCTGCATCGGTACTACACCGACCTCATCTCCAAGGAGGGCGCTGAGGAGCCCCCCAAGGACGACGACCCTCAAGGGGAAGGTTTTCCCAAGAACAAGAACTGTCTCTTGATCTTTGGGGGACGCGCGGCTCGCCTCACCGCGAGTCAGAGGAAACGCGAATTCCGGGAAGTCTGTGCAGTCAGCGCGGCCGCGCCCTCATACCTCAAGTGGTCCGAGAGCGCAATCACGTTTGACCGACAGGATCACCCGGACCGGATCCCCAATCTCGGGAGTTATCCCTTGATAGTCGACCCCATCATCGCCGAGACTCGTCTCACTAAGGTATTGATGGACGGAGGCAGCGGTCTCAACATCCTTTACGCCGAGACTCTAGCCCTCATGGGGATCAGTAAGTTCCGGCTGAGGAACGACACTTCACCATTTCACGGAGTGGTGCTGGGACATCGTGCCCACCCCCTCGGGCAGATCGATCTGTCCGTCTGCTTTGGGACCCCCGACAACTTTAGACGGGAAGTCCTCACTTTCGACGTGGTCGGGTTCCCAGGAACCTACCACGCAATCTTGGGACGACCATGCTACGCCAAGTTCATGGCCGTCCCCAACTACACCTACCTCAAGCTCAAGATGCCGGGGCCAAAAGGCATCATCACTGTCAGCACGATCAGCCAGCACGCCTATCAATGTGACGTCGAGTGCATCGAGCAGGCCGAAGCTCTGGCTGAGTCTCTAGCCATCCTCACCGGCCTCGGCGACTGCGACCAGGACGTCCCCGACCCCAAGCGCCACGCCGGGAGCTTCGAGTCGGCAGAGGAGACCAAGCTAGTCTTCCTTGACCCCGGGACCTCTGAAGGCCGGACGTTGAGGATCAGCTCCAGCCTCGACCCCAAATAGGAAGTGGTGCTCGTCGACTTTCTCCGCGCAAACGCCGACGTATTTGCGTGGAGTCCCTCGGACATGCCTGGTATACCGAGGGAAGTCGCCGAGCACTCCTTGGATATCCGAGCCGGCTCCAAACGCGTGAAGCAACGCCTGCGCCGATTCGACGAGGAAAAGCGCCGAGCCATCGGGGAGGAGATCCACAAGCTACTGGCGGCCGGATTCATCAAGGAGGTATTCCATCCCGAGTGGTTAGCTAACCCTGTGCTAGTTAAAAAGAAAAATGGGAAGTGGAGGATGTGTGTAGATTACACTAGTTTAAATAAAGCATGTCCAATAAACCCTTTTCCATTGCCTCGTATTGATCAGATAGTTGACTCCACCGCGGGATGTGAAATTTTATCTTTTCTTGATGCTTATTCCAGTTACCACCAAATCAAGATGAAAGAATCTGACCAGCTCGCGACTTCTTTTATCACCCCTTTCGGAATGTACTGCTACGTAACCATGCCTTTTGGCCTTAAGAACGCGGGGGCTACATACCAACGATGTATGCTCCAGGTCTTCGGGGACCTCATAGGCAGAACAGTAGAGGCTTACGTAGACGACATTGTCGTCAAGTCCAGGAAAGCAAGCGGCCTGGTTGCCGACCTGGAAGAAACGTTCCAATGCCTTAGGGCAAAGGGGATCAGACTCAACCCCGAAAAATGCGTTTTCGGGGTCCCCCGAGGCATGCTCCTTGGGTTTATTGTGTCTGAGCGAGGGATCGAGGCGAACCCAGAAAAGGTCTCGGCCATCGCAAACATGGGCCCGATTCGTAACCTAAAGGGAGTACAGAGGGTCATGGGATGCCTAGCCTCCCTAAGCCGTTTTATCTCTCGTCTCGGGGAAAAAGGGCTACCTCTGTATAGGTTACTAAGGAAATCCGAGCATTTTTCCTGGACCCCCGAGGCCTAGGAAGCCCTTGACAAGCTCAAGGCTCTGCTCACCAACCCTCCCGTCCTGGTACCTCCCGCCGAGGGGGAACCACTTCTTCTCTATGTCGCAGCCACTGATCAAGTGGCCAGCGCAGCTGTCGTGGTCGAAAGGAAGGAAGAAGGGCACGCCCTGCCGGCCCAAAGACCGGTGTACTTCATCAGTGAAGTACTGTCCGACACAAAGACCCGATACCCCCAAATCCAAAAACTACTCTACGCAGTAGTTTTGGCCCGACGCAAGCTTCGCCATTATTTTGAGTCTCATGCGGTCTCGGTAGTGTCGTCTTTCCCTCTGGGGGAAGTAATTCAGAACCGAGAAGCTAATGGCAGAATTGCCAAATGGGCCATAGAACTCATGGGTGACGGGATCACCTATGAGCCCCGGAAAGCCATAAAATCCCAAGTCCTAGCGGATTTTGTGGCAGAATGGACTGGGACTCAGCTCCCCCCACCGCAGATCCAGCACGAATGCTGGACCTTGTACTTCGACGGGTCTTTGATGAAAACCGGGGCCGGCGCAGGCCTCGTTTTTATCTCCCCCCTCAGGGTAAGGATGCGATATGCAATCCGACTCCACTTCCCCGCCTCGAACAATGCTGCAGAATACGAGGCCCTTGTCAATGATCTCCACATCGTGATCGAGCTTGGGATCAAACGGCTCAAGGTCCGAGGCGATTCTAGACTCCTCATCAACCAAGTCATGAAAGAGTCTAGCTGCCACGATCCCAAGATGGATGCGTACTGCAAAGTGGTCCGACGCCTGGAAGAAAAATTCGATGGCCTCGAACTTAACCACGTATTAAGAAAATACAATGAAGCCGCCGACGCACTCGCCAAGATGGCATCCGAGCGGGCCATAGTCCCCCCGGATGTTTTCGTCAGCGACCTCTACAAGCCCTCTGTCGACTACAAGGACGACGGAGGATCGAATGAACCCCCAGAAACCCCTCACAAACTGTAGCGAAGACGGCGGCCTGCATCACCAAGTTGGGGTTGAGGTTGTGCAGCTCCACCTCGTAGTAGTGAAGGATAGCCCGGATCAGTCGACCGGCCGGAGTTCCGAACCCCCGGTCTAAGAACGACAGGAAACAAACCACATAGCCCGGGGGCGGGTTTGGCTCCCTGTCGTTCGCCGAAGGAACGATCCACTCCGGGAACTCGACGTCCTTGAGAGGACGGAGAATCCCGGCCTTCACACGGGCATCCAGCGTGGACCTGGTCACGTTGCAAGGTGGCCACGCCTCAACGCCGGCCATGGCTTTGGATGGAAAAGAGTGTCTGCGTGGCGGAAACGGAGAAGATGGGGGCAGAAGAAAAGGCAGGAGGCGAGACCTTTTTTGCAGGAGCGAGAGGAAAGAAACCAAGTCCCCCGCGGCGGCTTTTATAAGGGAAGAACGCTACGGTCGCGTTGCCAGCAGAAGACCAAGAGGGCAGAAAGGGCAACCATCGCCCACTCCCCACCAGGTGAAAAATACGAAGCGCCAACTCCCTCTAATTCTCACGCCCTCGCAGGCAAAACGTCCCGTCCGATCAGGGCACGACGTCACGGCCGTTTCGAGTCCCCACGCACCGCGCCTTAAAAGGAGCGCCCTGAAAAGTTATCTCGGACGGTTCCTTCCACAGCAAGAAGCGCTCGACCCCTCGTTGACCAAAGTCACGGTTAGGTCCCCGTCGGGCGCAGATTCCGTCTCGCCTGACCCATACTGGCCCCAAGCAACATTGCAAGGCGGTTCCCGTCGGGCGAAGATTCCGTCTCGCCCGACCCTGATATTAAAACCTTTCAAAGCAAAAATCCCCGGGCCATGGCCACCTACGTTCCAGAGGTTGCGAGACTGACCCACAAAGCGGGTTCGAACAGTCGCCTCAGGATGATCGAGCGAGGGATGACTAAGGATGAGCACAATAGAGGCCATGGTCCGACCCCCCTAGGGGATCGGCGCATCTTTACCAGTCATATCCGAGACCCATGCGGGTGTCACGTGAGTGGGATCCCATCGAGGGAGGCATCGAGCCCTCGGAACCTAACGAATGGTTCCGACATCCACCGTGACTGCCCTCGGGTATTTTTGAGATGTGCCCATAAGGCCACTAGCCGACCCCTATCGAATGGGACTCGGACATCCACTTGGATCTACCCGCTTGCAGCTCCCGGGAAACGACGATACTCGTCCAACGAGGGTAGTGCGGCGTGACCCACCCCTCCTCCGAACGAAAGAATGAATGAGGGACGTAATTACTAAAGACAAGAAAGAACCTGATCGACCCTTTTGGGGAAAGGGCTCGGGGGCTTCCTTGCACCAGAGGAACAGGCTCTACGTGTAGAGAGCACGCAACCTATCCCTCGAATACTCCCGACCATATCACTCAGGGGTAAAAAGCCTTTGAAGGAATAACACCATTCCTCCAAAAGGCTCGGGGGCTACACCCAGCGGCTCGCGCGCACCCTCCGGAGGAAAGTTTAAAAAGTCCCCGATCAACAATGGTCCCTTTAAAGAAAACCTTTGAAGAGGTGATCTCACCCCTTCAAAGGCTCGGGGGCTACTGTTGGGTACCATAAAAAGGGATACCCAGATCAGAGCGATAAAAAACGCAAAAGACAGAGCAAGTCATCCACGAATCGACAGGACATGGGCCCCAGATCATCTACTCCTCCAATCTCGAGCTCAAAACACGGCACGCCCGACCCCCAGGGCTCGGACGCAAACACCATCTCACCCAATCCCAATGGGCCTCGGGCGTAAGTTCCGTCACGCCCGACCCCCAGGGCTCGGACGCAAACACCATCTCACCCGACCCCAATGGGCCTCGGGCGTAAGTTCCGTCACGCCCGACCCCCCAGAGGCTCGGACGCAGACACCGCCTCGCCCGATCCCCTCGGCCTCGGACGTAAGTTCCGTCTCGCCCGACCCCCCCTGGGCTCGGGCGCGAGGCAAAGCTTCCGACACACGACGCCCGTACCGTCGACATGACAGGCGCAGTGACTACCATATCACAGCAGGGCATGGTGGCGACTATTCCAACCACCCTGGCCACTGTGACCTTACCTCTTTCACTGTGGTGTAATGCCTCACAGTAAAAGAGGAATGGGAAGGTTAATCAGCATCACTATTCGCTGTCTTCTCCCACTGTTAACAGGACAAGCAGCAGTGTCATCGATCCGACCCCCACGACTCCCACACGGCTCGGTAACCCTCCACAGGAGCAGCCATGCTTCAAGGACGGGGTGGACAAGCTCCTACAGGGTCGGGACTATTGCTCTTTCACTCGGCAGAGGGAAATCTACTCATGTAAATCCCTGTCTCCCCTTGAGGCTATAAAAGGGGAGCCAGGGCTCACAACTAAGGGCGGGTTCACAAAAATTCACACACACCCACGACCACGACACTTACTCCCAGAGTAGCCACCAGCGCTCTGTCCACCACAAAGCCGAGACTTGGGATCAAACCCTCTCTCGCAACCTGCTTGTACACCCCTACTATAAGCACCTTTGGGTGCAAGGCAATACAGATCATCGATCTCACTGGACGTAGGGCATTCTCGGCCCGAACCAGTATAAATTCTCTGTGTTCCACTTGCATCACCATCCAGGCTTAGGTAGTCACGCATATTTTCACTCGTTTGTGTCTAGACCACGAGTCTAGACACCGACACTTATATTCAGTACTTCGTGTATATATCTAAACATTCGATGTGATAAGTGTTAATTAAACAAAATATGATAAGTGTTAATTAAACAAAATAGGTGCAACCAAACAGGCAAGGATCGACGAGCTGGTTCGACCTAGGAGATGATCGACATACTCCTTTCGTCCCCAAAAAAAGTGTCGTTTTAGAATTTTAGACATCTTATTTGATCATCGGTCTTATTAAAAAAATTACATAAATATTATATATTTTGTTAAGATCTATTTTAACATAGAGATATTTTACTAATGATTTATTTATTTTATAATTTACATAAAATTTTTAAATAAAACGAACGGTCAAACACGATTTGTAAAAGTCAAAAACATCATTCTTTTTTATGCAGCCAGCCATGCACGTTGAAGACGTAACACGTACTTTTACGTGGTCCTCTGATAATCCAGCTGCAAAGGGCTACATTCAAAGATTCAAAATAGGTACAATTTAATTTCTTTTTTTCTACTACGGAGTATTAGCATTATCTAAAAAAAACAAGGGAGTATTATATTGCAAATTGCAAACATATATGTACATCGCAATAGAGTATAGAGCGTACAGTTTGTATTATCTATTTCATACGTCTTAGAACAAAAACTATGTACTGAAACGTCGTCACTACACACCAACTATTCGTGAGTTCACAACCATTAAGAACCGTTGTCCCTAGTTCATCACAAAATCATATATAGACTCGTTTAGTTACAAAATTTTTGGCAAAATAGATACTATAACATTTTATTTGTATCTGATAGATAGTGTTCAATTATGGACTAACTAGGCTCAAAATATTTTTCTTGCAAATTACAAGCAAACTATTTAATTAGTTATTTATTTTATCTATATTTAATGTTCTATGCATGTGTCGCAAGATTTGATGTGACGGGAAATCTAAAAAAATTGCAAATATTTTTGGAAACTAAACAAGGCCAACTAAACTTTTATGTTGAAAAAAAATAGATCGGAGAGACCGATTAATCGTGAGAGAGTGTGACGGGCTAATATCTCAAGGAAAATTTTCTCTATTTAATCGTTGATAAAAAAATAGTTTGCAGCGTACTCCTTCCGTCTCTTCTTGTGCGTAATATAATGTAAGTTTGACTCGATTTATAAAAAAATATGTACAATATTTATACTTCCAAATAAATTTATTAAAAAAACTAGATTCAAAAATCTTATAATGATACTAATTATATACTCCCTCTATTCATAAAAAAAAAGTTCAATTCCTAGCAACTTGGGGACAAATTAGCAAAACAAGAAAAAATACTATATTACCCTGGTTGGACATCAATATCTCTGCATGCAGTTGCTGAGAGCACATGAGTATTCCAACACAATTAAGAGGTGTCATTTGGAGTATGTCAAGGATATTAAATGCTGATGTACGCAGTCCAACACAAAAATTGGAAGGGGATTGGGGACTTTTGGGCTATGATGTAATGCGACCAGGACTTCAAGGAGAAAAAAATTGGCATCCGCTCTAGAGATTGATTCTTTTGTGGATATAAAATTTTGCTCTAGGAATTGATTCTTGCAGTTGCAGAGAAAGAGGAAGTACCGTATTAATATTTTTTAGTATAGATTTAGCCAAAGTTATTTCTTGGGAAGCGAAAACGACACATACTATATAACTTTGTCTAAAAAATTGTAATTACGGGATGTGTGGCAGTCAAATTGACTCAACTTTGACAAGTTAATAATAAATAGTATTAACATTTGTATTTTTAAATAAATTTATTATAAAAATATATTCTATAACTGATCTAATAGTAATTATTTTGTATCATAAATATTAGTATGTTTTATATAAATGTAGTTAAAGTTTAAACTGTTTGACTTGTTTTGTATTATAAATGTTAGTATGTTTTTTATATAATTTTGTATAATGTTAGTATGTTTTATATAATTTTGTATCATAACTTATTTTATATCATAAATGTTGAGCATTCTCTGTCTGTGCCATTGGAAACTGCTTTGAGATTCAGACGTACCGCATGGATGAGTAGTGTTTTTTTTTATATGCAGAGCCACATCTGATATGTATTTATATATAAACTATTCTTTCATGTAAAACCAGGAGTATTTTTGCAGGTACTCGTACACGGTACTAGTATATAGACCGACACACTCTGATGGATGATGATTGGAGGTGACATTTGCATGCCATACGTGTCGTCAGGTGAGACTTGAACTTGACAGAGACGGGAGAGCCTCCAAGGCCTTGTTAGTTTGGTACCGTAGCACTTTCGTTTGTTTGTAATTAATTTTATCTAATCATGGACTAACTAGGATCAAAAGATTCGTATCGTGATTTACAGCTAAACTATATAATTAGTTTTTATTTTCGTCTATATTTAATGTTTCATACATGTGCCACAAGATTCGATGTGACGGGGAATCTTGAAAACTTTTTGGTTTTTAAGGTGAACTAAACAAGGCCCAATATATTACGCCACGGCGTAGTAAGTGTATGAGCTAGTACTGTTGCCGATACGGCCGTTTACTATGCTACAGGGCTTGTGTGATGCCGCTGCCGAAGTAGGACTGTAGGAGTATGTCGTCGTACCATGCATGGCCGATTCCTGATCGATGATTCCTGCCACGACAAAGTACGCTACAAATTAAAAATTGTGCGTGCATGTACAGAGAGAGGCGGTGGATAGATGGATGTATGGATCCACGGACAAAAATAGTCAAAGCCATTATGGGAGCGGCGACGCAGGGCGCTTGCATTGCATGCCTTGCTGCTTTCATCATGCATGTTCAACCTGGGAATATGTGCAACGTGGGTGCGACAAATTTGAATTTTGTACTCCTTCATGGAGTCCCATGCTTGTGTTCATTTACGTCGCTGTCATGTGTTTACACTCGCGTCCCTACCTCAAATCGCTACTACACCTAAAAAAACCAAATACTACGACACTTAAAAAAACAAAGGAGGTTAATATTAATTAAGTTAGTTAGGACATTAATTGCAAGTCTACTCCTATGTTCGCTCTCAGGCCAATCTCAATGCATAGTTTCATGACACAGTTACCATAAACTAGGTAACCGAGCCACTTGAGTTTCATGGAGATGAAACTCCTCTCTCATCTGATGAAACTCCTTCATTTAATGATCCTGCCAAGTCAGCAAATTTGTTTATATGACATCCTATTTAATGTGCATGACATCCCAATGAAACATGCATTGAGACTGGCTTCACTACACGAAACGGTCAAATTTCTTAAAATTTAACTAGGTTTATAGACAATATCAGTAATATTTATATTTTTAAATAAATTTATTAAAAGTGTAGTTGATAGTTATTGTAATTATACTACTATTATGTATTGTAAATAATAGTATTTTTTTTATTTCATCAAAGTTGAGTATGTTTGATATATATATATATATATATATATATATATATATATATATATATATATATATATATATATATATATATATATCCCTCCATACCATAAAGAAAGTTGTTTAGGACAATAGTATGGTTTCCAAAGTCTAACTTTGACTCGTTGTTTTTAGAAAAAATATTTATCAAAAAGTGGTATAGATATATTTTTATAAAAGTATTTTTCAATACAAATCTATTCATATGGTTTTCATATTTTCAAACTCAACAAATCTATTCCCAATGTTTAACTCAAATTTTATACAAAACGACTTATTTTATGGGTATGAAGGGAGTAACTAAATAGCTAATTGTTGAGGACACCCTTTGCTAGCTAGCTAGCAGCTCCCTAATGTGGATCGGCGACGATCGATGATCCACCTTTTCACGTGATGACGGGCCGACGGCGGTGTCCGATCCCCGGCCGGCCAGCATGCATGTGGGTGGACGGACGTACTGTGTGTAGTGTTGGTCGACAATGCAGTGCAGTGCAATGCCTGTGTGTAGAAAAAAAAAATCAAGCAATTTCCAGCTGAGGAAAAAATAAGCAGAGAATGAAGGAAGAGAGATCGAAAGCAAAGGGTGTGATGATGTATATCTTCGAGCGGATCTTACGCTTTAATTTGTGTGTCTCCGATCCTTTTGTCGACGCGACGACGCTTGCATGCTTGACCGGAGAGGGACAAGGAATAAAGCATGCTGCATGGCGTGGACTCACTCCGTCATCCATCCGGTGTCGACCGAGGAGATCTAGGCCTCGATTAGTTCACTCAAAAATTAAAAAAAAAAATCAAAATTTCCAGTAACATGCGGCACATGCAATAAACATTAAATGTAAACAAAAACTAATTATATAGTTTATCTATAAATCATAAAATAAATCTTTTGAGCTTAATTAATTTATAACTAAAAAATAATCATTAAATAAAAGCAAAAATAATATACAGTATCTAAAATCTAAAAAATTTCGAAATTAAACAAGGCCCTAGGATGGAAAAGTCAAGCAGTCAGCGCAGCAGCTGCAGCTCTCGCGGCCTGGGCGCCGCACGTCGAGTCCGGCCCGCAGAAGATGGCGCGCTTGGAGCCAATTTTTTCAATCATGACTCTACACAGGATCGCTACAGCGACACAGACACATGGAAAGTTGAGAGCACACAACTTTCATATGATGGTGTGTGTATGTGTATACATATATGGTGGTGTGCACTTCAGAATTCTTTTGTCAGGCAGATTAGGGAGAGTAATAATTGAATAATGATCGACAAATTTGTTCTTCGTTTTGCAGTAATTACCTGTTCATGCATGCATGTCACATGCATGTAATAGTACTAGTATGCCGCGCGCAGCGTTGCCTGCTGTGTGTATCTGTTTGCGTGTCGCTAAAAGTATTTTGTTTGTGTCCCTGTCGTGTGTGTACGTGGTTACTGCAGGACATTCAGGCGGTGTTGAGTGATCGCTTAAGTTTATCTGATCAATTCCTCTCGATACATTTTAGAGATTTTGTTAATTACATTACTACGCGTCTCGTCTTTCTCTCGCATTTTATTACTCTCTACTTTCACTAGTCACATATCCTACCTTCAAAGAGTGTTGACCATTCGATATGGCTCTTAGAGGCCTGCAACATGACTCCACAGACGATGATGCTCTCCACCGATGGATCAGGAATGCCTTGTTATTAGGCCCTCTTACACTATAAGAAAGGTGGAATTCAATAGTAATAAAACACTACCATTAGTCATAATATATGAGACTCTCATTAGGAGATATTTAGTAGAAAAAATTTGTACTAAATTTTGAATGAAAAACACTAGCTGGAGAATCCCACGTTAGTAGAAGTAGAAAATTCTGGTTGTGTTAGCTATATGAGTCACTACAATTTTAACTGTATATGTGTCGGAGGTATTTGAGAAGGATCCAATGAAAACGTCACATGCATGCAAGTGACACTATATATTAGGGGGGGGGGGGGGTAAAAAGCCAGTTACATGCATGATGCCTAGGTACCCAAGCAATGAATGATCAAGTAGAAAAACAGTATGGCTTAACGGAAACACAGTAAGACTGTCCCAACAATAATACCCAAAATACAAGATTCATTTAAAGTTTAGGTAGCGCTACAGGGAAAATGTTTTATATCTATTTTTGGTCTTCTTCAACAACAAAACCTAAAAGACAACCTTTTTTTTAAATGGGTCTCGAAGAGATAGGATACTCATATTTGATTTACTTTCTCCTGATACCTAAAATGGATCTTCCATACAGGTACTCTGTTAGAGACTATAAGTATTGTCTTGAGACCCATTTTGAATTTGGGTTTCCTGATGAGTCTCTTGTTGGAGACAGCCTAAGAGTCTATTTACTTGGTACAACTTTCTCTGGCCATGGCTCCTCGCTACACTACATAGATCAAACTAAACAAGTTAATTTATTTACAGGCTTCTAGTTTATTGGAGAGAGAGAGAGAGAGATTGTATAGAAAAACTAGAGCTAGATCTTTACCAAACACAGCCTTAGGAATGACGAAAACACTCACAGTAAGTAGGAGCTTAGCTTGGTGTGGGAGCTATAGCCTATATATAGGGAAAGTAGAGGGGTCGCGTGGCATGGCATGGCATTGTGCGTCTATAGTATCCTCGCAATGTGACGACGGTCGACGATCTCGCCGAGCTGACATGAGTGTGTGCCGCATGTGACGAGCAAGGGTTTGCACGGTACAATCATTACCGCCACAAAAGGTCGACACTTGGTCGCCAAGTTCTTTCAGGGCACTATCGCTGTGTCTCGGCTTTGCGACGCAACGCAATATGGTGGCTAGCTTTATCTCTTGCATTCCTACATTATTGTATTGATTGATTCCTCGACGAATTGGGAAATACAATTAAAAAAAGAAGAAGAGGCAATACCAGGTGCAAACACATGCACGCAAGCTCGCTCTAAGAGTATCTCTGATTTTTTGAGCGTGATTGAAAAAAAAACTCTCTCCAACAATCGATCCCTTGGTTCTACTCTTAATCTTTTTCGCACTTGGAAAATCAATCCAATACGCAATTGGCTGATACAAAGGTGGAAGGACGTGGAAAAGAACACGAAGAAAGGAGGGTTCCTAATAGCAAAATAAAGATAAAGATAAAGAAAATATAAAAATGACAAGGGTAATTTGCAAATTGCTCAAGGTTCCTGTGTAGAAAAATAGTTGGAGAAGCCAATTTCTTTTAGCGATTTGAAAAGTCATTGATTTACCAAATGGTTTTTTTACAAACAAAGTTATAGTTGGCCACGCAGTGAGAGAAAGGAATTTTATTTTGCCCGTGGGCAAAATTAAGGTAACCTCATCACACATATATATCATGGGTACTCCATAATAGATACCCTCTCTTTCAACGAGCAGTATATGAGAGTTCCTCTTGGTATATTTTTGTTTGCAGGTTACCTGTGTGTTATAATTTATAAATTACATTTAATTTTAGCTTGATCTAAGCCAAACTTCTTTATTTTTAACCTAAATCTTAGAGAATAGATAAGAATACACAAGTTCAAATATATATTCAAATATGCCATCAAGATAAATTATTCAACAAATTTAACTTATAGAAGGAAAAGAATAAAATGTGGGATAGGAGCAGTATTCTACGAACAACAGTGTGTTGTTGCAATAATGGCAACTTCCATCCATGTGATGGCCGATCTCGCGGCTACGGGTATGTGTCCACTGAAAAGACTTTTGATGAATATAAAGATGACAACCAACCACAGCTAAGCTAGCGCAGAACAATATGCATGTACCATTCATGAACGATCCAGATCTATCCAAATTTGTGGCTAGATAAAATCTCCAAAAATCGTCAATGCAGCATTCGTGCATACTATTAATTAATTCGATCGGTCCCATGCATTCATAGATCGACGTACTCCTAAGTATAATTATTACACCATGCAAGTAAGTTAAAGGGACATAATTTTTGCAATTTTTTTGCATCCGTTCCTTGGTCGGGAGAGGATGTTGCCCGTACTAATTTCCAGGCAGGCATTACACATGTACATATATAAATAAAAGCCCATGAAGAAACATCTAATTAATTACAAGGACCTTCATTCATTCATTCTGTTCAAGAAATTAAAAGAAATGCAAAACAGTTTCACCAAGAAGGAAAGAGGGAACAAAAAAAGAAGAACATGTAGACGTACACTAGTTAATATAAGATCCGGCCTGATTTGCATATACACAGACAAAGAGCATCACTTAACACACGCCTAATTACCTAACCAATCACCGCCCTCTCACCATCCAAATCCATCATCGATCCTCCGTCCTCCCCTTTTGTACGTTTTGTACGCACGTACACCCTTAATCTTGGCAAAATTAATCAACGTACGGCACACCGGCCGGTCCTTTTTTTTTTTTCGCAGTCGTTCATCGTCGTCGTCGTCGTCTCCACGCCCTCTCATCGTCTTTTGTTGATGATCGATCGATCATGGCATGAAGAGCTTGTTGCCGCACTTGCAGCGCCACACCTCCGGGTAGTACTCCCACTGGGGTCCGACGCCGGGCTGGATGGCCACGCGGGTGGGCCGGCACGGCGTGCACCGCCCGCACCGCGCGCGGCACGTCGGCGGCGACGACCCCGGACCCACCAGCCACCGCCGCCGGGCTGCTGCTGGGAGGACGTCGTCCATGGCGGCGCCTGCTGTCCACCTCGTGGTGGTGGTCGCTGCCCTGCCGCCGGCGTTCATGATCATCGCCGTCGACGACGAGTCTATCCGCCTCCTCGCCAGCGCCGCCGCTGGCAAACGGACCGGCCGCCCTGTTGCCACAACTGCAGCACGCAGTAGTAGTATATATACTACACCGTAAGAACTAATAATACAACATAATATAATACACGATTCATTTTACCGGCTAATATGATTTTGCTGATTTACAACGACAGAAGTACAATAAACTGTATCGGAGACGACACAGAGACCAAATAATGTCTAGTAGCTAGAAAAGGCATGTATTCTATCTATACAGTGAATTATTCCAAACAGATCAGATAGCTGCAGTACATTCACACATATGCATGATGACATGAGTTTATAAATCTTGTGGTGAGAGATTATCGGACGTGCAGATAATATGCTGATGGATTTTGTGTGGGTTAGGATGATCTACTACTACTACGACTACACACTAATAAAAAGCTAAACTACTGGTTGTCTGGTTGGGTAGTACTCCGTACTTAGCTACCTAAGGTGCTAGCTAGCTAGCTTAGGGAGCATATAGTTGGTGTCCCTAAACGTTAAGCGAGTGAGACCAAAGCGTATCATGTGTGCTGCACCACGCGCACGCCCACGTATATCCCCATCCGCCTGGATATATGGGTGGCTATAGCAAAAGCTACGGGCAGATTCTCTCTCTGGCTGGCCTGCCTGCACTGAAACGTGTCTATGAATGTGTGTGTGTCTGTGTACGAGTGAGTGAGAGCTACCAGTCTACTCCTACAATACGGCCTACGAAAAAGTTTTCGGTTACTGTAGTATTTTTGTAGTATTTTTGTTTTTTATGGTAAATATTATTTAATCATAGACTAACTAGAATCAAAAAATTTGTCTCGTGATTTACAGACAAACTGTGTAATTAGTTTTTGTTTTCGTCTATATCTACTGCTTCATGCATGTACCGTAAGATTTGATGTGATGGACAATTTTCAAAAATTTTTTGGTTTTTGGTAAACTACTATTGCAGTGAGCAATGAATTGGATCGCGATCGTGTGTGCTTTTCTGGACCAGGTTCGTCAGACTGCCGGTGGCAGTGCAATGGTGGGGGCGCCCAGCAGCAGGACGGCTGCCTGCATGCAGTGTGCCACAGGGATCTGACGGAGGAAGGCGTCGTTGTTTGGTTGGTGAAGAGACGATAGAGAGACTGAGGGGGGGGGGGGGGGGTTCATTTATTCTACTGATCTTCATAGGCTACCATTGCTGTATCTTTTTTTTTTGAGAAAACAGCTTCGAATATTTAATTAGTACTAGCAGCAGCAGCAGAGAGATGAAAAAAAAACTATTTGTTTACTGTTGTTATTTGTTCTGGATGTGTGAGGATGGAGTAGACAGAAGAGAATGGATTTATTTGAGCGAGCAGGATATGATGCTACGACACTGGTTTTATTTGCATGGATCAAGAGAGAAGAAAAAACTAATGCTTTACCGAGATTTGGATGTAATTTCAGAAATCTCACCAAAAGAACATACATGACTCTAGCTAGTTCCGGTTAACCAGAAGGCGTACTAGTTAAGATATTAGTTGTTTAGATCGACGGTGTGTACCTAGCTAGTTATGATTTGTACCTTATTTCTTGTTAATTGCTTTACATCAAGAAGGTGTCACTAAAGAGGATGGATGGAAGCAGGGAGATTTTAGTTACTTTTTAAGGGAGGGAGGACACCAATATCTAATATATCTAGCTAGAGAGAGTGCATGCATGCATGCTGAAAACAAAGAACAACACACACTGTACTAGTATTAGGTTCCGGTTCCTTGAGGGGGGAGACAGAGATGAATGCAGGAGAAATATGAGTACACTTATAGCTACTAATCCTAGTAGAAAGAAACTAAGGTAAGCAAACATGTCAAGACCTAGCTAGCTCCTTGAGCGAGGAACCTAATCAAAAGACCCCCATGGATTAGCTTAGAAAGCATCAAAACAGGATTTGAAAAAAAGAACACATGAAAAAAAAGATCAGAAGTCAAAAGGAGAGAGAATCAAAGACAGCGTGCTCAACAAAAGTCTAGACGCTCTTTTCGCATCAAAATAAGATCTTGACAAGAGCAAGCTTTGCCTTGCCTCAAACAAAAACAAAAAGGGGGGAGAGAAAAAAAAGGAGAGAGAGAGAGAAGAACAAGCACGGCCAGCCAGCCCAGCAAATTAAAAGCAGCTACAGCCTTTGGCACTTACCCATGGCCGCGGCGAAGAGGACGGCGGCGAGGAGGGCGGTGGCGGCGTGGCAGCGGCGCCGGCTCGTCCGGCTCCGGCAGGTCACGGCGCCCATCATCGCGCGCGGCGGGAGAAGAGCTCGCACGCACGGCGGACTCGCGCTCGGTCGTCGTCACTGCACGCCAGCGGCGGCGCCGGCCGCAGAGGCTACCTCGCTCTCCGTCGTCCGATCCCGGAAGCTAGCTAGCTAGTAGCTCGCCAGCAATGGCGACAAGCGGAGCAGGCAGCAAGCAGCCGGCCGGTGGGCGGTGGCCTTGCGATCTGAAAGTGAACTGTGATCCGATCCTCGCAACGCTCCAAGCGCGAGGGTGTGCGTGCGGGCGTGCGTGCGCGCCAGTTAGCCTGGCAGAGTCAGTCAGCCGGCCGCGGTCGCAGCAGACTCACAGGCCTCACAGGCCGGCCGGCCCCTGGCACACACGCTTTTGTGAGAGAGAGAGAGAGAGAGAGAGATGTGACCGGGAAGAAGAAAGGGGACGAGAGCCGCAGGGGCACACGGCTGTATGTAGGGCTAGCGAGGGCCGGTGGTGGTGACACTGGTGGCTGTTGATCAGAACAGAGCAGAACAGGCATTCAGGCAATGCATGTATACACGCTTGCAGCAGCAGCATGTGTACACAGCGCAACGTGACTTGTGATTGTATCGGCTACCTGCCGCCTGCCTGCCCTGCCCGGCTGGACCGGCCGCCCGCCCGTCTTGACCAGGAGGGGGAGAAGAGGGCAAGAGCGCACGCCAGCCATCCGAGTTTTTTTTTTTTAATTTTGACACCGTAGTATTTTCGTTTTTATTAGATTTAAAAGATTTGTCTCGTGATTGACAGGTAAACTATACAATTAGTTTTATTTTTGTCTACATTTAATGCTCCACGTATATGCGCAAGATTTGATGTGACGGAAAATTTTAAAAAGTTTTTATTTTTTTGGTTGAACTAAACAAGGCCTGAGTCCAGTCGTCGCTCCTGTTATACAGAAAGGGCAGAGAGAGAAAGGGGCAGGGACGGGCCTGATGCAGGTTATACAGAAGAGGGAGGTACTCCGTAGCTGGCTGGTAGCCCTTCATCAATAACTTTGAAATGACAGCTCGAGCAGCAAGAATAATCTCGAGGCAAATTCTACGGGTATATAAACAGTCGTTGTAGCATATGAGGATGCTAGCTATTCGTTGTGTGTGTGTGGCTATACGAGACGAACCAATGCATCATGTGATGTCTATGGCCCTAGGATATATATGTTTGGTTGCTTTCTCATGTCTGTGTTGTAAATCCTGGGCCTTGTTTAGTTCCCAAAAAATTTTGTAAAATTTTTCAGATTCCCCGTCACATCGAATCTTTAGACGCATACATAGAGTATTATATATAGACGAAAATAAAAACTAATTGCATAGTTTGGTCGGAATTGATGAGATGAATCTTTTGAGCCTAGTTAGTCCATAATTAGACAATATTTGTCACAAACAAACGAAAGTGCTACAGTACCTATTTTGCAAAATTTTTTGAAACTAAACAAGGCCCGGTATAAGTGTGAAACTATGCTGAGTGAATCTACGACTCCCTCTCTTCTAAATTAAGACTTTTTTGTTTTCCATATACATTACTTTTACATAGTAAACAAATGTATCTAGAAAACTTAAATAATTTGGAAATTAAGGGAGTAATAATAACACTGTAAAGTTATTTGGTTGTCCGTATGGACGGACGGACACAACAATAGATTGATTCTAGTGAGCAGGCCATATGTATAAGGGTGTCTAAAATGACAATTTATAAATAGCTAGCTAGATGAGACACATAAACAATAAAAATAAATATTATAGTACATAGTTATGTGAGTTGTGAGAAACAAATTTCTAAAAGATTGTGCTAGACTAGCTATTTGAGAATCGCTATCTACTTGATCTTTTTTCTTGATAGACAGTAAAATTCTCCCTAGATTAGTTATTTTGCGAACCATTGAGGACACCTCGGGTGGACGCAATATTGCAATCCAGGTGTTGGTCCACGCGTCATCCTCACATGAAGAGTCTGTATGCCCATACAAAATAAGGCTTGGTAGTTGGGGAAAATTTTTTGACTTTGGCTACTATAGCACTTTTTTATTTGTATTTGGTAATTAATCTTCAATTATAGACTAACTAGGTTCCATAGATTCGTCTTGTAAATTACAGGTAAAATATGCAATTAGTTATTTTTATCTATATTTAATGCTCCATGTATGCGTCCAAAGATTCAATGCGATGAAAAAACTTAAAATTTTTTGGAAACTAAACAAGACCTAAACAAGAATCTTTGTAGGTTAATGCATTTGTAGAAGTAGGGTTATTGTATCGATCCGTCAAACCATTTTTTTAATGAAACTAGAGGGGCATCTCAGCCCCTACAGGCAATTATTATTGAAAAAATAAAGTAGGAAGTACGAAACAATTTTCTTTTCGTATATATAACTGCATTCCACACAATTTGCATTGGGTCCATGAACCGAATCATAATATAGGTGTATCTTTGTATCTTCTCATGTAGGTGCCATCCTCCCATAAATGCAGGAAATTAACCAATCACACTTCTCTATGAGATTATATGTATGAATCCACTAGTGCAGATGAACATGATGCATGCAAGCAACAAACAACCACATAAACTAGCTAGCCAAGCATGTGACCTAAAAGTGAGCTAGAGTTTAGCTTGGAGTAATTTTCACTCCAACTAGTCATCATTAGTCCATTAGTTGATAAATATGGACTACAATGAACTAAAAGGTGCTCAAGGTCGAGTCATCTCTAGGAAATATTTTTTCTTTTATTCCATGCATCCAAATTAAACACCACTTCTAAACATGATCCACCTAAATTTTAGCTCAACTAGACATTAATTCACTTATGGTTCGACGCTCAAACACACAGGTCCCGGGTTGAAGAATTGCTTGGATGTACGTACTCGCACAAGACTAGTGTCGGCTAATTACCACAAACTTTTGAACTCATATATATATGTGCCGGCATCCATTGTTTCGCTATACTTACGGTGGATTAGTTTTCTGTGCCGGGTTCAGGCGTGTCTCAACGTGTCAACAACCCGGCAGAGGTGATGGGTATGTTCACAAGGATAATATATTTTTTGAAACCTACTCCGTATTAGACCTGTTTAGTTCATCCTGAAAACCAAAAAGTTTTCAAGATTCCTGTCACATCGAATCTTGTGGTACATGCATGAAACATTAAATATAGACAAAAATAAAAACTACTGTAAATCACGAGACGAATCTTTTGATCCTAGTTAGTTCATGATTGGATAATATTTATCACAAACAAACAAAAATGCTACGGTACCGAAAAATTTTCACTTTTCCGAACTAAACTAGGCCTTAGCTGAACAAATCACTACCTTTGCTTGGCTATACATCTGGCTCTATAGTCTCACCTGACGGCTGACACGTTGACGAGATTGACCACCTTTCGCTCGTTGAACGACGCGTCCATCAAGTACTAGTAGGGGGTTAAGGCCTTGTTTAGTTCATCCCGAAATCCAAAAAGTTTTCAAGATTCTCTGTCACATCGAATTTTGCGGCACATGCATGAAGCATCAAATATAGATGAAAATAAAAATTAGTCACACAGTTTGACTGTAAATCGGGAGACGAATCTTTTGACCTTAGTTATTCTATAATTGGACAATATTTACCACAAACAAACAAAAGTGCTACGGAACTAAACAAGGCCTAATAGCCTATACCACCATCTATAGCTAGAAGCTAGCTATAGGGCAAGTAGCACCGCCTTTCAAGCACGTTCATGCACGACATGACATGCAAAAGTAGGTGACGCGTCACTGATTTTGGTGAGAGACTATGACCTTATTTAGATACGAAAAGATTTTGAATTTCGCTACTAGAGCACTTTCGTTTGTTTTGGCAAATATTGTCTAATTATGAACTAACTAAGATCAAAAAATTCATTTCGCGATTTACAGTTAAACTATGTAATTAGTTTTTATTTTTATTTTTATTTAATGTTTCATGCATGTGCCGAAAGATTCGATGTGTTAGGAAATCTTTAAAACTTTTTAATTTTTGGGATGAACTAAACAAGGCCTATGACATTCAAAAAAAAATTTAGATTTTCATACCGTTTTATTTTCGTTTTATTTTATAAATATTATTTAATTATAAAGTAACTAGTTTTAAAAAAAATTATTTCGTAATTTCTAGATAAACTGTGCAATTAGTATTATCTATATTTATATTTAAAACTCTATACTTATATCGTAAAATTCGATATAAAAGAATTTTTTTAAATTTTTTTTTGTTTTTAAGTGGACTAAATAAGGCCTGTATACAATGACTAAACCCCGGGCCACGTCATCGAGGAGCATATAGTATAGTAGTATAAAAAACTACCTCGATAATATATGTCTATATTTTTAGGCCTTGTTTAGTTCACCCAAAAACAAAAAACTTTTCAAAATTTTCTGCCACATTGAATCTTCCGGTATATGCATGCATCATTAAATATAGACGAAAATAAAAGCTAATTGCACAGTTAAACTATAAATCATAAGATGAATCTTTTAAGCCTAGTTGCTCCATGATTGAACAATGTTTGTCAAATAAAAACGAAAGTGCTACGGTCCCAAAAACTAAAAAATTCTTAGGGCCTTGTTTACTTCCCAAATTTTTTGCAAAATTGCTACAGTATCTCTTTCGTTTGTATGTGACAAATATTGTCCAATCATGAACTAACTAGACTCAAAAGATTCGTCTCGTCAATTTCGACCAAACTGTGCAATTAGTTTTTATTTTCGTCTATATTTAATACTTCATGCATACGTCTAAAAATTTGATGTGACGGAGAATCTAAAAAATTTTGCAAAAACCATCCATGTGCAGCGTCCGTATTTTCTTTTTCAACTATATACTGGTATACATGCATGCGTGTTGCACGTACGTACGTATGCGGTGCTCTTAAGTTGGTCGTCGCATTGGTTGGTCCGTCCCTCGTGGCAGTGAATTGAATGGTGACGGTACGGTGCACGCATGAAAATAGGGCATATGGACAGGCAATGGCATGAACAAAAATAGTGCATCCGCCTACTACCTGCCTGCCGTGCCGCGCCTGCCAAATGCCTACCACAACAGTTGAGTGCTCAGTCCCCGTGTCGCTTTTGCGTCTTTGAACTACTAGGCCTTGTTTAGATGCGAAAAGATTTTGAATTTTACTACTGTAGTACTTTCATTTATTTAAGACAAATATTGTTCAATTATAGACTAACTAGGATTAAAAATTTGTCTCGTAATTTACAGGTAAACTGTACAATTAGTTTTAATTTTTATCTATATTTAATGTTTCATGTATGTGTTGAAAGATTCGATGTGACGAGGAATCTTGAAAACTTTTTGGTTTTCAGGGTGAGGCCTTGTTTAGTTCCCTAAAAATTTTGCAAAATTTTTTAGATTCCCCGTCTGAAAGTCCAAGTTTGGTTTTGGTAATTAATGACACCAAGTTGCTAATGTCTTGTTTTTAAGTGATTTGAGTTAGGCATAGCAACACATGTGATGAAGGTACATGGTGGCATGGAAAGGTGGCCACATGATTACAAAGAGATGAAGCATGATGTGGAGATCACGATGACGGACAAGGGAGAAAGTGAACAAGGCAAAGGTATAAACATAGGGTTTCACTTTTGCTGGTCTAAGATGAGTAGAGAAGTGATTGACCGGGTTTAGGATAGATAGCCGACTATCAAGAGGGGAAATCACGGTCATCTCTCGAATCAAGTGCTACTAGGTCCATATCTTGAGCATATGCATTAGGATCTAGTAAAGTGCTAACTTAACTCCTTTGGTGAAAATGTTTGTGAAAAGCTAACACACTTGCACTTTGGTGGTGGACACTTGTTGGTGTTAGCACATTTCCAAAGGAGGTGGAGTTCCTAGGGTTGAGAGGGGTGTGGGTTCCTCTCTCCCTCCCGCCGAGCTTGCGAGGCGGGATTCGGCGCTTTTGAGAAAATTAAGTGTATATTTTCTATTGTGCCGGTGGGAAATTTGGAGAAGTCGCGGGAGTGTTTTCTCTCTGAGAAACACTCACCGGACGCTGAGTGCAGAGGCACCGGACGCTGGCCTCAGCGTCCGGTGTGCTTGACCCTGCTCGGGTTAAGCACCGGACGCACTCTGAGAGCGTCCGGTGTGAGGGGTTTTTGCAACCCTCTCTGCGCACGAGTCCGGTGAGCACCGGACCGTCCGGTGCCCAGCGTCCGGTGAGGTCGCGAGTTTGACACCCTCTCTGCGCACGAGTCCGGTGAGCACCGGACCGTCCGGTAAGCGTCCGGTGTGTTGCAGGTAGCCGTTAGAAACTGACGCGCGAGATTCAAGTTCGACACGTGGCCAACTCCAGTGCACCGGACGCAGGGAGTCGAGCGTCCGGTGCTCACTTAGTAGCGTCCGGTGCCCCCGTTTTCAGCCCAGTGAAAGTGGCCAACGGCTAGTTTCTTTGAGGGGCTTATAAATAGTTGGTGGCCGGCTTTGGGGGTTCTCTCTTGCACTTTTGAAAACTTGAGGCATACTTTGAGCTAGAGAACACTCCCTCCACTCATCTCCTTGCTTGATTGCTCATCCTAGTGAGATTGAGTGAGATTCAAGTGCATTGCTTTGAGAGTTGCATTTAGTGGCACTTGATTCTTGAGTTTGCTGCGGATTTCTTATTACTCTTGGGTGTTTCCCGACGCCCTAGACGGCTTGGAGCAGCGGTGGTGTTGAGCTCGTGATTGGAGATTGTTTCGAGCCTCACCAAGTGACTTTGTGAGGGGTTCTTGAGCCTTTCCCGCGGGAGATCGCAATTGGCTACTCTAGTGGATTGCTCGTGGCTTGGAGGATCCCCATCTTGTGAGTGGATGTGCGGCACCCGCTGAGGGTTTGGCTTTGGATTGCCAATTAGCTCGTGATCCATCAAGTGGGTGTATCGCCACAATGAGGACTAGCTTGCCGGGAAGCAAGTGAACCTCGGTAAAAAATCTTGTGTCATCTCTTGTCGAGGATTCTCTTGTGATTGTGAGTGTTTGATTGGATATATCTCTACTCTACAACGTTTGTATAACAATCACTCTCCACTCCTTAGTTATTTGTATACCTTGCTAGTTGTTTAGCTTGTTTAGTTTAGTCTTCTTGTTTAGGAGTGTAACTAGACTTCTCTTGTTGTTGTGCTTTAGTGTTTAGCTTTGAACTAGTTTGTATAGGTGGCTTGCATAGCTTAGTTGAGCTAGTGCTAGAATTGCTTCGCCATTTGTTTTACTAACTCACTTGCTTAGTGAAGTTTGTAGAAATTTTAAATAGGCTATTCACCCCCCCTCTAGCCATTTGGACCTTTCAAGTGGTATCGGAGCCGAGGCACCGTTTATTTGAGGCTTAACAACCTACGGTGAAGAAATGGCTCTTAGTTTGCATATCAACAACACCAAGAAGGCACCTTACTTTGATGGCACAAATTATGCTTATTGGAAGGTCAAGATGACCGCCCATCTCAAGTCAATCAATAGAGAAGTTTGGAAGGTGACCGAAACAAAGTTTGAGGTTGCAAATGAGAATGCACCAATACCGGTTGAAGAGAAGAAGCTTCAATGCAATGATATTGCCATTAGTGCTCTTCATGAAGCTTTTGATGACAAGACCTTTGAGCAAATCAAGAACATTGAGGTTGCTCATGATGCATGGGCAAAGCTAGAAGAAACATTTGAGGGCACCAAAGGTACCAAGACCGCCAAAGCTTACATCCTCCAAGAAAAATTCTCAAGCTTCAAGATGCAAGAGGATGAAAGTGTGCCGGAGATGTTTCACCGGTTGCAAGTCATTGTGAATGAACTCAAGGCACTTGGGGAAGAAGTAAAAGATAGTCAGTTCTCTATGAAGTTCTTGAGAAGCTTGCCCAAGAGATTTGACACATTGATCACCGTGCTAGTCAAGACAACTCTTAGTGAATCAACTCCCCAACAAGTCTTTCAAGAGGTGATGACCGATGATGCCTATAGAGAAGATGATGAAAAGGATGAGTTGATCAAGAAGAAGAAGAAGGATGGTGACAAGAAAGATGATGAGAAGAAGAAAAGTGTGGCATTCAAGGCCTCCACATCCAAGGGCAAAGCTAAGCAAGAATCATCAAGTGAAGAAGAAGCAAGCTCTTATGATAGTGATGAAGATGAGGAGATGGCTCTTCTTGTCAAGAGATTTGGCAAGTTCATGAAGAAGAAAGGCTATCGGGCAAGAAGGAAGAAGAGCTCCTCAAAGAAGAATGATCATTCCATGAGGTGCTTTAGATGCCATAGCAAGGATCATCTCATTGCCAAGTGTCCTTATGATAGTGATGATGAAGATGCTATCAAGAAGGAAAGAAAGAAGCAAAAGAAGAAGCAAGAAAAGAAGGAAGGCTCAAACAAGAAGAAGGGTGATGCCCATGTTGCAACTTGGGATAGTGATGACTCCTCAAGTGATGATGAGAGCACCAAGAAGAAGGCGCATGCTAGCATTGCCATTCAAGGAAAAAGCTCCATCTTCGACACTCCATCATGCTTCATGGCTAAGGCCACTAGGGTATCATCCGATGATGAGAGTGACCATGCTAGTGATAGTGATAGTGATGATGATGAACCAACTAAAGATGAACTAATCACTATGCTAGAAGATTGCACTTATCACTATAAAGAAACTAGAAAGGAGTGCAAGGCCTTGCTTAAGAATAAGAAAACCCTTGAGCAAGAACTTGATGAGCTTAGGGCATCTTATGAGAGTCTAAAGGAAAACCATAAGAAGCTTCAAAAGGCTCACACTAAGCTTTAAGAAGCTCATTCCTCTCTAGTTAACAAGTGTGAAAATGAGCCCACTAAAATGGTGAAAGCTAAAACTTGCAACATAGGCCTAACATGTGATATCTTAAGTAAGCCTATTGTTGTTGCTTCTACTAACCCTTCATGTAGCACATCTACATCATCCTCATCTAGTAGTGATGGTTTCACATGTGACACCACACTAAAAGTTGAGAATGAAATTCTCAAGAAGGAGGTAAAGGAGCTCAATCACACCTTAGCCAAGGCTTATGGTGGTGAGGACCGCTTGCTTATGTGCTTGGGTAGCCAAAGAGCTTCTCTCTACAAAGAGGGATTGGGCTATAACCCCAAGAAAGGCAAAGCCGCCTTTGCTCCTCACAAGACTAGTTTTGTGAAGAACAATGGCCGGTATTGCAAAGCTTGCAAGCAAGTTGGTCACCTAGAGCAACAATGCATGAACAAGAAACCCAAAGCTTATGTATCCTCAATTAAGCTAAATTCTTTCTATGTGCTTACCAAGGATACAAAAGGTGTTCATGCTAAGTTCATTGGTGCACCATGGATGGGCTCAAAGAAGAAAGCCATTTGGGTACCATAGAGCTTAGTTGCTAAACTTGGAGGACCCAATCAAGTTTGGTGTCACACCCTGGCTTTTAAAATAAGACCAGAGTCGTCATATGTGTGCCCAGGAAGTCCACACATACAACAAAGAATAGAAATATCAAAAACAATGTTATATATAGCGGAAAACATATTTATAATAACACTTACAAACATCAGAGTACGCGGAAACAGTAGCTAAAACTTCTCAGGCTCCATTCTTCTCAGGGACGGTTGACTGGGGGCTCCGTACGCCAAGCACTTCCCATAAGCTTCTAGAAAACTCCATGACCTCTTTATCCTTCTTCTGAGCAGCACTTTACTACACACTGGGGGTGTGGGGGAAATAGAAAGGGTGAGTTCATGTCGAACTCAACAAGTACAGACGGAAAGTATAATGACATGCAAGGCTTAATCAAAGGAAAAGCTGACACTGTTTAACTGCAGGTGAGCTTTTTAGTTGGTACACTTTTATTACAATTCTTTTATTAAAACAACTTATTACTAAATATGAGTGAAGCATCCCAACCCTTAATTAGATGAAAGTATATTAACAATTTTATTAATCATCATTATAATTATTACCGAGGTAGCAACCTCAGATAGTAACTCGGGGTAGCAACCCCATTAAGGTCATGGGATAGCAATCCCAATTTAGAACACAGGATAGCAATCCTGCCAACACGGAATAGCCATTCCGCCAAAGCACGAGGTAGCAACCTCAACCAAAATTCGCCTCCAAGTATCCAGTGAATCCAATTTGCTCATCAAGTGAGGGTCTGGGCCGCTCGTGACCGTGAGCACGGCTGATATATCAGTTTTACACTCTGCAGAGGTGTGCACTTTCACTCCAAGTCGTGATTCCCATTTGCCCGGGGTCGCGACTCCCCAAAACACTTCCAAGGTGAGCAGGCAGGGTCTCACTACGAGACTTTTCACAGGGTCCAACTAATAGGATGCCACTCGCAAGTTTTCGCCGGGGCGCTCGACAGTCGATACCCATAGCCATGGCGTACCGAGCAGCCGCTAACTTAATATTCATTACCCAAGTTACTTCCTCACGCCTACCCGGAAAGTAACACCCTACTAGTGGAGGTCCTGCTAATTAGTCAAGCCAGAGCCCATATAGCTTGGAGCTGCACTGTAAGTCCCAGGGGGCCGCTCCCTGACTAAGTCCTTACGGAGAGCAGAGACGGGTACGCCCGGCAAACCGGACCACCAACGGTACCCGCTCCCCCTGTCACCACCATCATCACGATGCTCATAAGCATCCAACATCGCCATCACCGCAGTGACCAAAGATTCAGCACAATTTAAGCATCAAGTTGAGTAGAGACTAATACTTGTTTAGGCATGTGTATAAGATGAGTAGAGCAGCTAAGCAACCTAGTATAGCCTAGTCTACCCAAATACATAACCCCAGGTGAGCAAGGAATAATAAGTAAAGCTAGTCATGTCCTTAGGGTTTGCATTCATTGGACACATGCATATAAAGTAAATGACATTAATGAGTAGGTTCAAAATGATCAAACGGTGTCTGCACTTGCCTTAATTCCCAGTGTATATCTGCTCAGAATTCTTTAGCTTCTTTCCTTCTGCTTCGACTGTCGGTCCTCAGCTCCTGGTCTTTACTGTTGATGAACCACACTTCTTCTACGCGTAGCAACCAAGCAACACAAATAGACAAACAAACAAACAACAATCACGACTAAGAACAAGCATCAATCAAAAGTAAAGCTTTGAAAAGAAGAGCGCACTAAACGACATGGCTACGATCGTGACAACCCAAGAACGGTTGAGAACGGAGCTATCGTTAATCGGACACGACTTTCGGGGTTCGAAGTGTAACGGAGAAGACGACTATACGCTGGTCGTACTTTATTTAATAAACGAAAGTGATAGACTTTTGAAAGAAATAAATCGAAGTCGAGTTGACCGAATTATAAAGAATTATAAAAGCTGGAGTTAAACTTTAGTCATAACCTAATTACAAACCCTTCTTCATCACTTAAGTCCGTTTACTATTAGAAAATAAAGAATTTGAGACAAGTTAAACAGAGCATTTATGAAATAAGATTAGATTAAGTGGATCACAAATAAAAAGGTATTTATGTTGGTATTAATAACATTAATATTTGTTTACGAAAAACCAAAGCTATAAACATAAATTATTTTTATAGATTAAAAGGGCATTTAGTTAGACATTAGTCATTTTATATTTATGGTGAAAACATAGAGTGTCAAACATGGCATGCACCACTGCTAAAGCGTAGTTTACGTCGATACGAAACTAACGCAACAAGAATGAAGTGAATCGGAGTTAAAACGCGGATTCTACGGCCGAAACTAGGTCAGTGGCAAAACCGTGATTACGCAGAACTACTTTTCATATTTTGAATAATTAAAAACTGAATTTTAAATGCATTTGGACTTATTCTATATAAATACCAACGGATCTAGGGTCTAAACTGCTAAAATTTGGACCTAAACCTAATTACTTTTGAACTGGCCGTAGTGCGGGTTTATTTCTGAAAACCACAGGGGGCTTTTTGAAAAACGGCCAGGGTCTTGTGGGTGGCCAATCTGGCTGCCACGTGGCGGGCTGCGGTTGGCGGGTCTACAGCGGGGCTGTGGACCAGGGGGCGCGGGGGCTGGCTCACCGGTCCACGGTGGACCGGGCCGAGCGGGCGTGGGCGCGGCGGCCGGGGGGGTGGCCTGGCCACGGCGGCGCCATGGCCGTGGTGGCCGTGCTCGCCGCGACGGCTCTGCGGGGCACGAGGGGCCGTGCCGAGGGCACGGGCGTGCTGCGCACGCCGAGGCGAGCGCGATGCGCGTGCTTGGCGCGTGAGGGAGAGGCCAGGGAGGACGGGCCGCGCGGCGGGGCGGCTCGACGCCGGCGGCGGTGCTCCGGCGAACGCGTCAACGCAAAAAAAGAAGAGGAAGAGAGGGCGAAAAAGGCACGGGCGGATTCCTCACCTCGACCGGAACGTCACGGTGGTCTCCTTCTCGGTCGGGACGCAGAGAGCACGGAAAAAGATGGCGGCGGCTCGAGCTTCTCGGTGCGGCAATGGCGGCGGCTCGAGCTTCTCGGTGCGGCAATGGCGGCGGCTCCTCCTAGGGTTCAAAAGGGGGATGGAGGCGCTGGGTAAGGCCTTTATAGGCCGGGGAACCTCGTGGGACGCGCGCGAGCGCGAGGATCGGGCGGCGGTTGCGTCCGGCTCCGATCCGGCCGGAGGTAGGGGATGACCACGGGCGCTGACGCGTGGGGCCGGAGCGTCAGCGGCTCAGGCGCGGGCTGGCAGGCGGGGCCCGCGTGGCAGCGGCTCGGGGTGGCGGTGTGGGCTGGCTCCAGCGCATGGGGGGTTGGGCCGGCTGCTGTGCTGGGCCGCGTCCCAAGAGGGCGAGCATGGGGGTGAAAGCGGAGGGTGCTGGGCCGAGAGCCGGCCCAGGTGAGGGCTCTCCCTTTTTTTCTTTTTCTTTTTTTTTTCTTTTTTTCTTTTTTTTTGTAAAACAGAAATTCTCAACTATTTTATCAACCAAATTCCAAACTATTTGCAAACCAGAATTCAAAAATAAATTTGAATCAATACTTAGGAATTATTTTGGAATTTTCTTTGTAGACTATTTTGAAATCTAAATATATTTTAGTTTAAACACATTTCTAAATTGTTTTCCAACTCGAATTTGAATTAGTTTTAAATAGGACTTTTGGAGTTTTATTTTTTCGAAAACCAACACAACCTAAACGCGGCTCTCTAGAAATTTTGAAAATTTACTTTTCTCAGTCAAACAAAACTAGAGCACAAAGCACACATCAAAACCAAACACCCTTCACCTATCACTTATTTTTATAAAAGTTTTAAAATTTCACATTTTCCTCATTTCATAAAAACAATAATTAATAAAATCTTGGAATATTTTAGAAAAAAAATTTAAACCCTTATTTAATTTAGTATTTTCTAATAACAATCCAAAATTAGAAATTTTGGAGTGTTATAGATCTACCCCACTTAACATAAATCTCGTCCCGAGATTTGAAGAAACTAAAGAGAAAGATAAAGTAGATCATCAAAATTGTTTCGAGACTTTCAAGACATGATCAAAGAATTAAATATAGACATAAAGGGTATAGAGTATGCTACAGATTTGAAGACAAAGAAAGATAAACATATGAGATAGAAATTGATCTTTGGATTCTTGTATTACGATAAAGTGCAAGGGCAAAAAGCCAAGGTTAACAGGAGATAACACATAGGAGATAGATATAATAGTGCTCACAATTTCCTTGATTCCGGGTATGTATAAGATAGTAGACGAAAGGATAAAGAATTAGCAGAAGTCGACAAAGACTTAGATTTTTTTTTTAAGTCTTCACGCTTAATCATCTGTAGTCCAATGAGGCGTAGGATCAAAGATCGCGGGTTGACAAAAAAATGATAAGGGTTTGTCGCAAGATTGATAAGGATCAATATACAGTTCTCCATGTGTTCTGATTAGAGATTTTCGAGAGTGACGATTGTAGCGGACGCTACCCCACTTAAACCAAGTGTTAGCTTATCTTCCAAAATCCTATATAAGAACACTCATCTTGTCGGTAGATAATCTTCAAAGTTTTCCTTGGGAGGTTACTAATTCGACAATACACTGCACTCCTTGGATCTCCGAAGAACAGGGAGAGAAACAACATAACAATTGGAAATGATAGATAAAAATTATCTTAATTTCCTTGGTGATGGTGTGCGACTTAAGCTAGAATACAAAAGATTTATCTAGGAGAAAATTTATTGAACACCACCTGAGAAAGCAATCCAAGGGGTCATGAGAAATTGACCATAACGGTATGGTGTTATATCGGACCTTCAGGTTCTGCATTTTGTCACGCAAGAGTCCATCATATATCCCAGGGTGAAAAATAAGTCTTATCTTAGGACCTCATTTTTCTTATTTCCTTGCTGTGATAGGGTTAGTAGGCATCACACTTTCTATGATACTTGGTGCTTCTCTATGGTCTCCATAGATGGATCCTAAGCAGACTTGACCTACTACTTGTAGTGTCAAGAGAACGTTGCAAGAGAGGACTACACAAAGGACGTCGACTCATTTTGTATGAAGAATTTAAGATCGCTTCACAGGTAAGCACTACAAATTGATGTTGGGATAGCATGATGCGCTTCGTCCAAGGTTCCATCGGTTACCATAGACCGAACATCTGGTCAAACAACTCATAACTCATATTGGAAGCTTAAGAATGATAAGGTCCAATGAACAAGACATCTCAATTTACAAAGAAGATTACAAGTGACTTAAATACAAAATCTTTATAAGCTAATAGACACAACTGACTTCAGATTTCATAGACCATCATTGACTAGCTCAAATCTATCTAGGTCCCTTAATATAACTTGCTTCACATCAGATGTGGAGAATATATCACCTCTGATAAGGTCCACATTTCTTTCAAACTGCCTCGTTGTCGGTACAATCATTTCATTAGTCCTTTAATCCTTCGGGTGAGGTTGAATACCTTCATACACGAACCTATCTCCTGATGGGGTGGTTAGAGATACTGAGTGTTGGGTACAGTCAATCTTTCCATGACAAGCGGTTAACCATCCTCTTCCAAGAACGACATCAATCTCCATTGATTCCAAAACTACAAGATTCACCTCAAAATTTACACCTTTTATACCGAGACTAACTTTTGGACACATGTGTGTTGCTTTTATCTTCTCTCTTGGTGATTTGACTAGTACGGGTTTCTTCATTTCCAACAGAAGCATCTTATGATTAGCAACACATTTATTTGAGATGAAAGAATGTGAAGAACTTGAGTCAAACAAAACAGTGGCAGGAGTTGAATTGACTAGAATTGATCCAAACACCACATTTTGTGCTTCACGAGCAGTACACAGATCCACATGGTTCAATCTACCATTAACATAGTCACGAACTGGGTACTTCTTTGGACAATGTTTCTTGTGATGTCCCTCTTCGTGACACTGGTAACAAGCATTGCTAACCATTTTACCATAGGTGTTATCCTAACATTGAGCTCCTTGAATTGATGTGCCAGGAGTAACTGAAGTGCTACTAACTTGTTGGTTCTGAGGGTTCACCTTCAATGGAGTCTCTTCACTATTTCGCTTCTTAGCTTGATTACTCTTTCGAGGCTGATATTCTGTATAGGTGATTGTCCATCCATCTAGAGATAACTCTGGCATAGCAAGTGTAGCTGAAGGGGTATCTAACTCTTCAAGATAAGAATGTGTCTGATGAGAGTTTGGAGCTAAATCTAACTGCAATGTAGAACTCAGATTTGGCTCAACACATAACAATGGCTCTAGGGAGATTGCCTTCCTTTTCTTGTTACCTTCAGTCTGTTGATCTTGGGGTACTTCTATCTTTCCTTCGCTTGACTTTTTCTGAAGGCACGGTAAACCATAATATCTGCAGCAATTACACGGCTCTTGAATCCCAAGTGCCTCATTAATACCATCTTTCTTAGCTTTCATGTTCTTCCAGGCTTCTACGACTTGTCGCTTCATTGCTTCTTCCTGAGTTTCAGTCATGTTCTTTTCTAAATATAACTGAGAATCTTTTGGTGGTCCCACTCCACTTAGTACTTGATCCTGTGTAAACAAGGACTTCTCCTTGTTTACTAGGGACAAGGGTAGCATAGTTGGGTCTTCTTGACATTTGGTGTAAGCTTCTTCAATGTCACCTTGGAGAAGTAAAGATTGTAGTATCAAAAGCTTCTGGAGTCTAGCCATATGATCAGCTGCCATCTCTAGGATTTGGGATTGCCAAGCTATCATCTCTTCACTGCTCAATTGTGTTGCAGAAGTCATTGGTTGACTCTGATCACCAATATTCTTTCCATTGATGTCACCACTTGGATCAATCATCTGACATTAGGCAATAGTAGAATGAGCTAGAGTAGTATGGACAAAGAGCATGATAGGGAGTGAGAGAAAAATAGGTGGAGAGGATCAAGATTGACAATAGATGGATAGGATAAGAGAGATCACTACCCCACTTGACAAAGATCGAGCTAATCTCTAAACGTCTTCTTCCAGAACTCCTTCAAAACACTAGAACAAAGACAGCACACAAACAACAAACCAAGCAAAACAAGCACACATCACATCAACGATACTACACGTGCTTCTTCAACAGTGGGTGTCATCCTAAAAGGCAAGTCTGAGATGATGAAGGGCCATCGAATTCGGAAATAAAGCGAGTTTTTTTAAAAAAACTTGAGTAAAACAACTAAACAAAAGCCAAGGAGATAAATAGAAATAGCTCAAAGGAAGCTATTCAAGGAGGGGATACATCATGACAAGGATGAAGAAATAGTCAGAATCAAAGGGTCAAGGTATAAGAAAATAGTTTTATAGCAAAATAAGCTTTAGAAATCGACCAGTGCTATCTAGGCATACGTCCTACAGTCGACATTGCTCTGATACCATTCCTGTCACACCCTGGCTTTTAAAATAAGACCAGAGTCGTCATATGTGTGCCCAGGAAGTCCACACATACAACAAAGAATAGAAATATCAAAAACAATGTTATATATAGCGGAAAACATATTTATAATAACACTTACAAACATCAGAGTACGCGGAAACAGTAGCTAAAACTTCTCAGGCTCCATTCTTCTCAGGGACGGTTGACTGGGGGCTCCGTACGCCAAGCACTTCCCATAAGCTTCTAGAAAACTCCATGACCTCTTTATCCTTCTTCTGAGCAGCACTTTACTACACACTGGGGGTGTGGGGGAAATAGCAAGGGTGAGTTCATGTCGAACTCAACAAGTACAGACGGAAAGTATAATGACATGCAAGGCTTAATCAAAGGAAAAGCTGACACTGTTTAACTGCAGGTGAGCTTTTTAGTTGGTACACTTTTATTACAATTCTTTTATTAAAACAACTTATTACTAAATATGAGTGAAGCATCCCAACCCTTAATTAGATGAAAGTATATTAACAATTTTATTAATCATCATTATAATTATTACCGAGGTAGCAACCTCAGATAGTAACTCGGGGTAGCAACCCCATTAAGGTCAAGGGATAGCAATCCCAATTTAGAACACAGGATAGCAATCCTGCCAACACGGAATAGCCATTCCGCCAAAGCACGAGGTAGCAACCTCAACCAAAATTCGCCTCCAAGTATCCAGTGAATCCAATTTGCTCATCAAGTGAGGGTCTGGGCCGCTCGTGACCGTGAGCACGGCTGATATATCAGTTTTACACTCTGCAGAGGTGTGCACTTTCACTCCAAGTCGTGATTCCCATTTGCCCGGGGTCGCGACTCCCCAAAACACTTCCAAGGTGAGCAGGCAGGGTCTCACTACGAGACTTTTCACAGGGTCCAACTAATAGGATGCCACTCGCAAGTTTTCGCCGGGGCGCTCGACAGTCGATACCCATAGCCATGGCGTACCGAGCAGCCGCTAACTTAATATTCATTACCCAAGTTACTTCCTCACGCCTACCCGGAAAGTAACACCCTACTAGTGGAGGTCCTGCTAATTAGTCAAGCCAGAGCCCATATAGCTTGGAGCTGCACTGTAAGTCCCAGGGGGCCGCTCCCTGACTAAGTCCTTACGGAGAGCAGAGACGGGTACGCCCGGCAAACCGGACCACCAACGGTACCCGCTCCCCCTGTCACCACCATCATCACGATGCTCATAAGCATCCAACATCGCCATCACCGCAGTGACCAAAGATTCAGCACAATTTAAGCATCAAGTTGAGTAGAGACTAATACTTGTTTAGGCATGTGTATAAGATGAGTAGAGCAGCTAAGCAACCTAGTATAGCCTAGTCTACCCAAATACATAACCCCAGGTGAGCAAGGAATAATAAGTAAAGCTAGTCATGTCCTTAGGGTTTGCATTCATTGGACACATGCATATAAAGTAAATGACATTAATGAGTAGGTTCAAAATGATCAAACGGTGTCTGCACTTGCCTTAATTCCCAGTGTATATCTGCTCAGAATTCTTTAGCTTCTTTCCTTCTGCTTCGACTGTCGGTCCTCAGCTCCTGGTCTTTACTGTTGATGAACCACACTTCTTCTACGCGTAGCAACCAAGCAACACAAATAGACAAACAAACAAACAACAATCACGACTAAGAACAAGCATCAATCAAAAGTAAAGCTTTGAAAAGAAGAGCGCACTAAACGACATGGCTACGATCGTGACAACCCAAGAACGGTTGAGAACGGAGCTATCGTTAATCGGACACGACTTTCGGGGTTCGAAGTGTAACGGAGAAGACGACTATACGCTGGTCGTACTTTATTTAATAAACGAAAGTGATAGACTTTTGAAAGAAATAAATCGAAGTCGAGTTGACCGAATTATAAAGAATTATAAAAGCTGGAGTTAAACTTTAGTCATAACCTAATTACAAACCCTTCTTCATCACTTAAGTCCGTTTACTATTAGAAAATAAAGAATTTGAGACAAGTTAAACAGAGCATTTATGAAATAAGATTAGATTAAGTGGATCACAAATAAAAAGGTATTTATGTTGGTATTAATAACATTAATATTTGTTTACGAAAAACCAAAGCTATAAACATAAATTATTTTTATAGATTAAAAGGGCATTTAGTTAGACATTAGTCATTTTATATTTATGGTGAAAACATAGAGTGTCAAACATGGCATGCACCACTGCTAAAGCGTAGTTTACGTCGATACGAAACTAACGCAACAAGAATGAAGTGAATCGGAGTTAAAACGCGGATTCTACGGCCGAAACTAGGTCAGTGGCAAAACCGTGATTACGCAGAACTACTTTTCATATTTTGAATAATTAAAAACTGAATTTTAAATGCATTTGGACTTATTCTATATAAATACCAACGGATCTAGGGTCTAAACTGCTAAAATTTGGACCTAAACCTAATTACTTTTGAACTGGCCGTAGTGCGGGTTTATTTCTGAAAACCACAGGGGGCTTTTTGAAAAACGGCCAGGGTCTTGTGGGTGGCCAATCTGGCTGCCACGTGGCGGGCTGCGGTTGGCGGGTCTACAGCGGGGCTGTGGACCAGGGGGCGCGGGGGCTGGCTCACCGGTCCACGGTGGACCGGGCCGAGCGGGCGTGGGCGTGGCGGCCGGGGGGGTGGCCTGGCCACGGCGGCGCCATGGCCGTGGTGGCCGTGCTCGCCGCGACGGCTCTGCGGGGCACGAGGGGCCGTGCCGAGGGCACGGGCGTGCTGCGCACGCCGAGGCGAGCGCGATGCGCGTGCTTGGCGCGTGAGGGAGAGGCCAGGGAGGACGGGCCGCGCGGCGGGGCGGCTCGACGCCGGCGGCGGTGCTCCGGCGAACGCGTCAACGCAAAAAAAGAAGAGGAAGAGAGGGCGAAAAAGGCACGGGCGGATTCCTCACCTCGACCGGAACGTCACGGTGGTCTCCTTCTCGGTCGGGACGCAGAGAGCACGGAAAAAGATGGCGGCGGCTCGAGCTTCTCGGTGCGGCAATGGCGGCGGCTCGAGCTTCTCGGTGCGGCAATGGCGGCGGCTCCTCCTAGGGTTCAAAAGGGGGATGGAGGCGCTGGGTAAGGCCTTTATAGGCCGGGGAACCTCGTGGGACGCGCGCGAGCGCGAGGATCGGGCGGCGGTTGCGTCCGGCTCCGATCCGGCCGGAGGTAGGGGATGACCACGGGCGCTGACGCGTGGGGCCGGAGCGTCAGCGGCTCAGGCGCGGGCTGGCAGGCGGGGCCCGCGTGGCAGCGGCTCGGGGTGGCGGTGTGGGCTGGCTCCAGCGCATGGGGGGTTGGGCCGGCTGCTGTGCTGGGCCGCGTCCCAAGAGGGCGAGCATGGGGGTGAAAGCGGAGGGTGCTGGGCCGAGAGCCGGCCCAGGTGAGGGCTCTCCCTTTTTTTCTTTTTCTTTTTTTTTTCTTTTTTTCTTTTTTTTTTGTAAAACAGAAATTCTCAACTATTTTATCAACCAAATTCCAAACTATTTGCAAACCAGAATTCAAAAATAAATTTGAATCAATACTTAGGAATTATTTTGGAATTTTCTTTGTAGACTATTTTGAAATCTAAATATATTTTAGTTTAAACACATTTCTAAATTGTTTTCCAACTCGAATTTGAATTAGTTTTAAATAGGACTTTTGGAGTTTTATTTTTTCGAAAACCAACACAACCTAAACGCGGCTCTCTAGAAATTTTGAAAATTTACTTTTCTCAGTCAAACAAAACTAGAGCACAAAGCACACATCAAAACCAAACACCCTTCACCTATCACTTATTTTTATAAAAGTTTTAAAATTTCACATTTTCCTCATTTCATAAAAACAATAATTAATAAAATCTTGGAATATTTTAGAAAAAAAATTTAAACCCTTATTTAATTTAGTATTTTCTAATAACAATCCAAAATTAGAAATTTTGGAGTGTTATATTTGGGTACCTAAAAAGAATTGATCTTGTCTTGTAGGTCAATTACAAAGCCGGAGGAAGGCATTGGGTGCTTGATAGTGGGTGCACTCAACATATGACCGGGGAGTCTTGTATGTTCAAATCAATTGATACTAGTCAAAATGGTGGCTTTGATTCTATCACTTTCGGCAACAACAAGAAAGGCAAAGTCAAGGGGGTTGGTAAAATTGCTATCTCAAATGACATGAGCATATCAAATGTGTTGCTAGTTGAAAGCCTTGATTTCAATCTCTTGTCAATTGCACAACTTTGTGACCTTGGTTTCAAGTGCATCTTTGGAAGTGATGATGTTGAGGTTGTTAGTGTTGATGGATCAAACTTGATATTCAAAGGATTTAGGCATGGTAGCTTATACTTGGTTGATTTCAATGATAGTGACACTCAATTGACATCATGCCTAATTAGCAAATCAAGTTTGGGTTGGTTGTGGCATAGAAGGCTTGGTCATGTTGGAATGAAACAATTGAACAAACTATTGAGGCATGACTTAGTTAGAGGCTTGAAGGATGTCACCTTTGAGAAGGATAAACCATGTAGTGCTTGACAAGCCGGAAAGCAAGTTGGAAATGCACATCCTAAGAAAAGTGAAATGAGCACATCAAAGGCATTTGAGCTATTGCACATGGATTTATTTGGGCCAACAACATACACTAGCATTGGTGGCAACAAGTATGGATTTGTGATAGTAGATGACTACGCTAGATACACTTGGGTGTTCTTCCTCTATGACAAGAGTGATGTTTGTGATCTATTCAAGTCTTTTGTCAAGAGGGTGCAAAATGAGTTTGAAACCACTATCAAGAAGATTAGAAGTGACAATGGTAGTGAATTCAAGAACACAAAAATTGAGGAATTGTGTGATGATCTTGGCATTGGACATCAATTCTCTCCAACATACACTCCTCAATCCAATGGTGTAGTTGAAAGGAAGAATAGAACCTTGATTGATATGGCTAGATCAATGCTTAGTGAATACAATGTTAGCCATTCTTTTTGGAGTGAAGCTATCAACACGGCTTGCTATTGTAGCAACCGTCTCTATTGCCATGGGAAGCTTGGGAAGACACCATATGAGCTATTGAATGGAAGAAAGCCCAACATTGCATACTTTAGAGTGTTTGGTTGCAAATGCTACATTCTCAAGAAAGGCACTAGATTGAGCAAGTTTGAGAAGAAATGTGATGAAGGGTTCTTACTTGGTTATTCCACCACAAGCAAGGCATATAGAGTTTGGAACCTGGCAAGTGGCACATTGGAAGAAGTCCATGATGTTGAGTTTGATGAAACCGAGGGATCTCAAAGTGAAGCTCAAAATCTTAATGATGTGAGAGGAGATCAATTGGCAAATGCAATGAAGAACATGGATGTTGGTGACATAAGGCCAATGCAAGTTGATGATGATAATGACATTCACATGATCAATCAAGAAGTGCAAATTGACACAAATCAAGCAAGTACTAGTGGCTCTCATAGTGATGATCAAAATCAAAATCAAGCAAGTGGAAGCAATCAACTCCCAATACTCCAACATAAAAGCATAGCAAGGGATCATCCATTGGATCAAGTCATTGGAGGAATTCAAAGTGGTGTACAAACAAGATCAAGGCTAGCATCCTTTTGTGAGCACTACTCATTTGTCTCATTTGAAGAACCAAATAAAATAGAAGATGCATTGAAGGATTCCAATTGGGTAAATGCCATGCATGAAGAATTGAACAACTTCACAAGAAATCAAGTGTGGGAGCTTGTTGAGAGGCCAAAGAACTACAATGTGATTGGTACCAAGTGGGTCTTTAGAAACAAGCAAGATCAAGATGGTTTAGTTGTGAGAAACAAAGCAAGACTAGTAGCACAAGGTTACACTCAAGTTGAAGGTCTTGACTTTGGAGAAACATATGCACCGGTTGCAAGTTTGGAGGCAATTAGAATATTATTAGCCTATGCTTGTGCCCACAACATCAAGCTATATCAAATGGATGTGAAGAGTGCATTTCTCAACGGATACATAAATGAGTTGGTTTATGTTGAACAACCTCCTGGTTTTGAAGATGACAAGAAACCCAACCATGTTTACAAGCTCAAGAAGGCATTGTATGGTTTGAAGCAAGCACCTAGAGCATGGTATGAGAGATTGAGAGATTTCCTTCTCTCTAAAGGGTTCAAGATGGGAAAGGTTGACACTACCCTCTTCACCAAGAAGCTAGGCAATGACTTGTTTGTGTTGCAAATCTATGTTGATGATATCATCTTTGGATCAACCAATCAAGACTTTTGTGAAGAGTTTGGAAAAATGATGGCAAATGAATTTGAGATGTCCATGATTGGAGAGCTTAGTTACTTCCTTGGTCTTCAAATCAAGCAAATGAAGAATGGCACTTTTGTAAGTCAAGGAAAGTACATCAAGGACATGATCAAGAAGTTTGGATTGCAAGTAGCTAAACCAATGAGCACACCTATGGGCACAAATGATCAATTAGGTAGTGATGCAAGTGGCAATATGGTAGATCAAAAGCTATATCGGTCCATGATTGGAAGTTTGCTCTATGTCACCGCATCAAGGCCGGATGTGATGTTTAGTGTGTGCAAGTGTGCAAGATATCAAGCTTCACCAAGGGAGAGTCACTTAAAGGCAACCAAGAGGATATTGAGGTATCTCAAGGGCACTCATGATGTTGGATTATGGTATCCCAAGGGGTCTAACTTTGAGTTGATTGGATATTCGGACTTCGATTATGGTGGATGCAAGATTGATAGAATGAGCACAAGTGGCACTTGTCAATTGCTAGGAAGGTCTCTAGTTTCATGGTCATCAAAGAAACAAAATAGTGTTGCACTATCAACCGCCGAAGCCGAATACATTAGTGCCGGTAGTTGTTGTGCACAATTGCTTTGGATGAAAGCTACCTTGAATGACTTTGGAATCAAATTCAAGAATGTGCCTTTGCTATGTGATAATGAGAGTGCAATCAAGATGACACAAAATCCGGTTCAACATTCAAGAACCAAGCACATTGTCATAAGGCACCATTTCATAAGGGACCATCAACAAAAGGGTGATATTAGCATTGAAAGCATTGGCACCGAAGATGAACTAGCCGACATCTTCACAAAGCCACTTGATGAGAAGAGATTTTGCAAGTTAAGAAATGAATTGAACATACTTGACTTCTCCAACTTGAGATGAGTGTACCCCCACACTTATAAATGATATGTCTCTCCTCCAACAAAGCAAGGTAAATTTGATTGACATAGCATTCATACTTTGCTAAGGACATGATTAGAACATGGAGACATATTTGCCTGACAAATAGGCTCATTCATGAAAAACAAAAGATTTTGATGTATGTATGGTACCACTATTGCTTCTATGATTGATTGATCTAGTGGTAGCATATGACATGTTTGTGAGCTTGCAAGCCTAGCGTTGAATCTAGAATATGAGCTTAGAGCATCTCCAACAACTTGGTAAAATTCACTTGTCAAATCTTGAGTTATAGCAAGTTGCTAATTTGTTTAGCAAAATAAAAAAAGATGTGTCTCCAATAAATTGTTATTCTCACTTGGTAAAAATAGAGGATGACAGATGGGACCCACTCACTTGGTAAAAGAATATATGTCTCCAACAAGTAGCGCTCGGGATAGCAACTTGGGATAGCAACTTGACAAATCTCGGCAGTAGAAACCTCTGGATAGCAACTTGAGAAATTTAGCAAGTTGAGATAAGGAGTTGTTGGAGGAGGATTTTTATGCTTTTAGCAAATTTAGTAGGATAACATGTTGAAATACCAAGTTGTTGGAGATGCTGTGTAATTCAACATGGTCAAGATAACCCATATACTTCATGAGGTGTGAAAAAGCTTGTCCTTGGATCAAACCGAATTACATGTTTTAGGCAAGTGATCTAGATTAAACCATAATTTGACCCTCACATTGATTGACTTAATTCTCACTAAAGTTTGAACCTTTGTGGTCATTGATGACAAAGGGGGAGAGAAACAAAGACAAAGTCAAAAAGGGGAAGAGAAACAAAGATAGGAAGAGAAAGAGAAAACACCTTTAAACTTGAGCACACAAATAGGGGGAGCAAGCTCATGAACCATTTGTTGCATTTGTATGTGCACTAACATAATGAGTTGTTGCATTGCAAGTTTAAATTCACAACTCTTGTTTGATTGGTGCTTGCTAGAAATAGAACTTGAATGATGCTTTGAATTCTAGCATAGAGTTTTATTTTTATGTGGTATCTAGACATATAATGTGATCTCACGAGGTATCTTGAGTTTTTGATGTATGTCTAGCTACATTGGTGCTAAGGATGGTATATTGGCGACTCCGATTTGTATCACGCTTCAAAGGTCCATTCTATACACCTTAGCATCATTTTGGTAGTAATTAATCTTCCAAAACTCTAATTTTTGCATATGTGCAAACTTGAACCAAACGCATGGAAGCACATATGAGGGGGAGCTAGTAACTCTCATACTCGCACTCTCTCCCCCGTTGGCATCAAGCGCCAAAAACCTAAGAAGCCGGTGGAGGAGGCGGAGCAGAGGAGTCCCTCGGCACGACCACGAAACGAGCTGCATCATCGGAACTGTCGGCCGTCGAGGCAGAGGAGGTGGAGTGACCCTCTGAAGCTGCAGGAGCTGGTGAAGCGGTCTGGGTCTGCTCTGGCGCTGTCACAGGCTGTGCTGGCTGCTCGAGTCCGGCTGACGAAGCAGGCACGGGCTCGGTCGCGGTAGCTGTCGTCTCTGGCACGGTAGAAGACTGTGCAAGCTGCTCGGACGAAGCTACAGACGACGACAGAAGCTCTGTAGTGGTAACTGGCGCCGTAAAGACTGCAGGGGCCTGCAGAGGAGGAGGCAAAGGGTCACCAGTCAAAGCACTATAGGTGAAGCTGAGGTGCGGATCTGTCTGCGAATCCCACACAAGCTGTGATGCTGACATTGACTGAGGATTGAAGCCGGAGCGGGGAGGAGTAAACTGTGGTACCTGCTCAAAGCCTGAAGAGATAGCACCCTGAGAGACCTGGTGCTGTGGCGTCGAGAACGGCTGACCCTGAGCTGGTAGCTGGAGAGGCTGCTGAGACTGGCTCTGAGTCTGAGGCGCTGGAGTAGGCGGCTTGACAGTCGAAGTGCCTAGGAGCTGAATCTGCGGTAGCTGAATCCCTGAGGCAGCCATGAGAGCGGCCATCATCGCTGTCTGCTGGGCCTGGAAAGCAAGCTGCTGCTCCTGAAAGGTGAGAAGCTGACGCTGGAGCTCATCCTGCCTGGCCTGCATGGCTGCATTGATGGCAGCCTGATCCCTGTCTCGCCTCGCCTGCTCTTCAGCTGCACGGCGCTGATCTGCCCTCATCCCCTCTAAGATAGCAAGCAGGGCGGGGTCTGAAACACTCGAAGAGCCGCCTGCCTCGTGGTCGTGAGCTCTAGGAGAGAGGTCAGAACTGGCGGATGATAGCTATCATCCGAGCTGTCTGAGGCGAAGTCAAACTCTCCCTCTGCCTCTGCATCTGCGAACGCGCCAATCGCTATATCCTGCTGCTCTTGTGTCTCTGGAACTGCTGCTGTACTGCGGGTGCCCCTGGGAGAAGGTGGGGGCACCGGTCCACGTGGTGCACGAGGAGGAGGTGCACCTCTGAGGTCGTGATGCGCTCTGAACATCTGTCTGGGGTCATAGTGGGGGAAGACGGTGTCGGACTCTGTCAACTCCCTCTGTAAGTGAGCTGGCAGGGGTAGTGGCCTAGCACGAAGAATAAGCAGGGTGATCCAATGTGCGTAGGGCAACTGACGCCAGCCCCTGAAGCTCTCTGAGATGGTGTCCTCTATCTCTGAGACAATCAGATCCCACAAGTCAAACTCTGTCTGGGAGATGAGGTGAGCGACGAGCCACTGCTGGATACGAGTGAAGCCGTCTCTGTAACCTGTCCTGGGGAGAAGAGTCTTCCTCAACACAAAGTCAAGGATCCTAGCTGGGCGTGTCAAATCTCCCACTGTCCTGCTGGAGCCCTCCCCAAAAGGTGCACGAAAACAGGGAGCCACGAAGTCAACAGGTGGTATCTCACCACCGTGAGGACGACGAGGGGGATCGACGTTCCCGTAGCACAACTGGTGAATCCTGGTGGGAGAGGCTCGCAGTCCAAGCACCTCTCTAGCCCTCTGAGATGTCACTCTGTAGTCTGTGCCTGCCAGTGCGTAGTGAATGTAACTGTGATCTGGAGAAACCCACACTGACGCATAGAACTCTCTGACCCACTGCTCACAGTAAGTGCCGGGGAGTGCAAGTAACTCTGGAAGTCCGTGGAGGTAGGTGAAATACTGGCGAATGTCTGCTCCAACCATGTTCCCCAGTATCTCTAGATCTATCACTCTGTGCTCCCTGAACTGTGACTGAGAGCGAACCAGTGCCTCGTAGATGTCCTCCTGGACTACTGTGTAGAACCTGGCACCGGCTCTGGGATCCCTAGCAGCTGGGAACCAAGTAGGAAATGGAACAAACTGTAGCTGCTGGATCTCTCTCGCTGACACAAGAGTGAGATCCCTGTGGATCCTGACTGGCCTCGGTCGAGAAGCTGGGGTGCCTCTAGCTGGTGTAGCACGAGCAGTGGAGGTGGACTGACCCTGCGTACCAGTCCGAGGAGTGGCCTGGGTACGAGCGTGAGTCGACCTCTGGAGAGGCTGCTCCTGCTCCTGCTCCTGTGCTGGACCCTCTACCTAGGTCTCTGTCTCAGTGTCGGGATCCTCCTGAGCCTGATCCCTAACCACAAGCCTAATCCTCTGTCCTCCAATCGTCACGGTGCCTGGAGGGGATCCATGGAAAGCCTTTGTCTCAAGAACTGCACGCCGCTGCCGTGGCGTGAGGTCATCCCCTATCCTCAAAGCACCTGCTCGACCACCTCTCTCTGCGGCCTCTGCTGCTGCTGCCACTGCATCTGCGACCTCTACCTCTCTGTCGGTGGCCTTGCGTTTCTTGGTAGCCAACTTCTTTCCCTTGCCTTTCTCTGCCGCTGACAGGCGACGGGGAGGATCACCTCCACCATCACCCCCTGGGGAACCTCCTGAGCCAGCTGCCGGACCACTGACATTCTTGCAACGTGCCATTGCAAGAACTATCGACTGATCAAGTGTCCGACAAACAACCAACTGACAATGGAGATTAATGCGCTGCAGAGAATAGACAAGATAGGGTATATATAAGAAATTATAACAACTAGAGGTGAGTGAACCCTATAGATCGCAAGAATAGATGAGGAACGATCGAGAAAGGCTTACGATCTGAGGTCGAGACGCGTTCCCAAGGAGATATTGCGATCGAAGACTACCAGAGACCACGTGTCCTCTCCTCAAGGTGCTACAAGGATTAGATGTATAAGATCGAGATCAAAACACCTTTCTTTACCATTGATACAAAGACTCGAGCAACTTGGGGGCACAGAGAAAAGGACTTACCCCAAAACCTAACCACTTCGCAAGGAGGGAAACCAGAGCGAGGAGAAGGAAGGGAAGAAGTCCCTTAGCAGATCTGGCACGGGGGAATGCTCCAAACTCGCCGGGGAACGACGCACGGACGACGGCGGCGGCGCTAGGGCACGGGCGCGGCCAGAGATCGGAGGAGGAAGAAAGGAAAACTGCCGCGGAGAGCCCCTGGGCGCGGGCTTTATGCGTCCGCCGCGGGGTCACCGGACGCTCTTAATGTGGCACCGGACGCGTCCGGTGACCACCGGACTCATGCGCAGAGAGGTCTGCAATTCGGCATTGCACCGGACGATGGGCACCGGACGCTGGCCTTAGCGTCCGGTGCTTCAGGTCACGCCAGGTGAGCACCGAACGCACCGCACCGGACACTGTAGGGACACTGTTCCTGCGTCCGGTGAGTGCAGTCTGGCACACTCACCGCACCGGACGCACAGAGGCAGCGTCCGGTGCATCGTCCGGTGCTCCTCTGAGCACTTTTTCAACTAAGCACCACGTCCGACTTTGACCCAACCAAGTTCCATTTCCAAAAGCACACAATTAAACACCAAATGGAACTGGTATGAGTGACTTCTCTCAAACCCTCAAATTTTCAAAATTATTTAGCTATAGGCTTAGTAGTTTTTATGAAAATAGTTCGAGAAAACCACCAAGGAGCATCGTATGGCCATAAAGCTAGGGGTTTGAATCACAATGAGCTTTGAATGCTCCCCCTATCTATGTGTTGACACTGTTTTTGGGCACGTGTCCAGGCCGGCGGGATAAGACGGCAGTGTTTTGTTTACAGGATGAGTTGCCGATGAGGATGGTTGCCGATGAAGGAGAGGTTGAACGTGACTAAGTCTATAGGCGGTGATGTGTCTGTGCTGATGGCTATGATGAGGAAGTCTGCTGATGACTATGGTAAGGGAATCTGCCGATGATACGAAGGGAGAGTTCGGGAGCCGCCGATGGTTTGTGGAAGAGTTTCAGTTTGTCACGGGGGATAGTTTTGTTATTTCCTTAATTATTTAAATCGTTTTGTATACGGATTACATGTAATTTGGAATTCGAATTCTAATCGTGTCTGGCTGTAGCTCTTTGAGCAGGGTATAAATATAGACCCTAGGACCTTGTAATGAGACATCTATCAATCAATCAAACACACGTTTTTACTCATATTCCAGCATCTAATTTTTCGACGACTTCGTCATACTTTTTCCTTTTCATTACGAGTTCTTAGGAATTCGTCGACTTAAGCTCGGCGCGTTCTCAAGTTCCGTGTGAGTACCTCTTAGCCGTGACATCCGGGCGCATCGCTGTTGTCAGGACTAAAGTATTCGAGTTACCACCTTTGCCGATAGTAAGGTCAAATCGGCTGGCACGCCTTAACGTTTGAATCGGGTATTAGCCCTTTGTGTTTGCAGACCAGCTTTTGCACCAACACATCTTTTGGCACGCCCAGTGGGACTGATTCAAGATCAAGATCAACATGTCGACTTCTGAGTTTGATCAAGAGAACGTCATCCCCGTGACGGAAGCCAATCTCAAGGATGAGCAGAAGCAAGCTATTGCTAAAGCCATGGAGGATTACAAGCAGCAATGCCTGAGGTCCTTCAGCATGAACAGGAGCGGTGAGGTGATTCAGAAGGATGCACTGCTGGCTCCTCGGCAGGTTACTTTTGAGTTAAATCCTGGCAAACTTCAAGAGATGGTTGACAGCGCGATCAACCGCGCTTTGATCAATCAAGCTGGTGTACTGTCTAATACGGTTTTCAATGCCGTGGCAAGAACTTTCAAGGAAGGACAAATCCCACCAGATTATGTGGGCCCCACTTATCACCAGCCAAAGTCACCAGTGGTCACAGCTCCATCGGCTGCTACGGCCGCTGCGGGTATGGAGATTCCTGTTCCACCAAGTACGTTAGGAGTCACCAATGGACAGTCTATGCCGATGACAACTAATCCACAGACTTCGGATGGGCAGATTAAACTTGCCACAGATCTGTTAGCATCGGCAATGACAGGGTTAACCCGTCCTCCCAACTGGTGGGGTTATGGCATGCCTCCAAAGTTAACGCCGGGTACATCGCAGACGACTGATATGAGAGGCAAGACTCCTATGGCATCGGCACCTCCCAATATGCCGATGAACCAGAGTCCCCAGTATACTACAACTACAACTGCAAGACCTCACACTGGGAATTCTCAAGCTCCAATGTTCCAGATGCCTAACGCATCGACAGACTCGATGCTGATGCAACAGAGGTCTATGGCTCAATCAGGGTATGTCAATTCAATGATGATGCCCAATTACCAGTCATCGGCAGGGCCTATGGCGATGAACGCTAATAATGGATGGCTTGGGCAGCAAGTCTTTCCGCAAACACCCCAACAGAGTCACCAGGCTACAGGGTTCCAGCAAGGACAGATTTATCCCGGGTTCCAGAATCAGGGGATCCCTAACCAGCCAAAGAATCTCGGGCAGCAGCTCGTCGGACAGCAGATTGGCGGGCAACAGCTTGGTGGTCCACAGGTTGGAGGCCAGATGATCAACCCAATGTTCCGTGCAGATCGCGCACCGAACAGACACGTGGAGGCTCACCATCAGATACCGGATCCGCAACTTCCTCATCGGCAGGAAGCCAATGCGTACTGGGCCGATAAGATTGTTGAAGTAATGAGAGACCAATTTGGGATAAAACCCAAAGTCAACACTTACTCTTATCGGACACCGTATCCTCCCGCATATGATTTGATCCCGCTTCCGCATCGGTACAAGGTGCCAGATTTTACTAAGTTTTCTGGGCAAGACGACACGTCAACCATGGAGCATGTCAACAGGTTCATCATTCAATGCGGAGAAGCCGGTAACAGGGACGAATTGAGGGTTCGTCTATTTTCATCATCATTGTCTGGATCGGCCTTTACCTGGTTCATATCACTACCTCCTAACTCAGTGATCACTTGGGCCGACCTGGAGAAGCAATTCCACAAATACTTCTTTTCTGGAGTTCATGAGAAGAAGATCACCGATTTGGTCAAATTGAGACAACGCAATGATGAATCGGTTGAAGGTTTTGTGCAGAGGATACGGGAAGTCAAAAATAAATGTTATAGTCTGGTTCTAGATGATCGGCAGCTAGCCGATTTGGCTTTCCAAGGTTTATTGCCACACATCAGGGATAAGTATGCCTCTCAGGAGTTTGAAAGGTTAAGTCATCTGGTGCAGAGGATCTCTGATCAAGACATCAAGCCTTTCGAGCCCAAAAGAGCATGGAACAAGAAGGTATCATTTGTTGATGAGGCAACAAGCTCAGATTCTGATGAGGAACCAGTCATCGGCTTGGCAGAGTGGGTAATGAACAAGAAGCCGATGTCCTGTCCTTTTGGGCAGAAGGAACCAGAGAAGTTCGCTTTTGACACCGCTAAGGCCGATAGGATATTTGATTTTCTACTTCAGGAAGGTCAGATGAAGCTGTCTCCTAATCACGTGATCCCATCGGCTGAGGAGTTGAAGAGGATGAAATATTGCAAGTGGCATAATGCAACTTCTCATGACACCAATGAGTGCAAAGTTTTCAGATAGCAGCTGCAATCGGCTATAGAGTCTGGGAGGATCAAGTTTGACAGTTCCAAGACCCAAAAGCCGATGAAGATAGACCAACATCCTTTTCCGACAAACATGTTGGATGCCAAGGGAAAGGCCAAGGTATTAACATCGGAAGCAGCCGAGAAAAGTGCATCGATAGATATTCAGCATCAAGTTACTACTGCCGATGCAAGAGGTAGGGGCTTGGTTCAGGAAGGAACCAGCTCAGGTAGGCCTCCTCGGTCTGGCATCGTTATAACTCATAGAAGACCTCGGGAAACTTGGCAGCAACGAGAAGGTCGGTACCGGCGCCAGCAAGAAGATTATCGTCGGGAAGAGGAAAGACGCCGACATGAGTGGAATTGGCATAAGGATCACTGGAATTGTCCGTTCTTCATCCATTGCTGGGAAGAGAATATCAAGCTTCCTACTGTCAGAGATTGCCCTAAATGCAACGGTTACGATCGGTACGACAGGTCCGATCGGAACTATCGTGATAATGATCGGCGCTTCAATGGGTCGATTAGAGGGAGAGCATCCGTCCATGATCGGCTGGGGGGCAGACTCAGTGTACACGACAGGCTTGGTGATCATGTCCAGTATTTTCCCAGGAACCAGGAAGAACTTGAGGAGATGGCTAATGCACGAGTTCCCGACGAATTTATATTTTGCAGGGATGCCAATACGCATCGGATGGAGTCAAGGGAGAATCATCGCCCAACAGCAAGGCAAAGACCGCTCCCTCCATGGTGTCCAGAGGGGTTGACCAAGACACAGAAAAGGAGGTTGCAGCGCGAAAGGCGAGAAGGGCTAAGCAAGGGTGAGAACTCTGGTCGGTTTGAAGATCAGCAGCAATCAAGTCGCGAGGGGGAAGGTCCATCGGCAGATATCAACATGGTCTTCATGTTGCCGATGGAGTTTCTTGCGCCATCTAGCGATGATGAGTTGGAATTTTCCGACCAAATAGCTCAATTGGCTCTGGATCCGATGACGGCTATTTTCGAGAAACCTGCCGATGACGAAAGACAACATCTTAAGGCTTTGTTCGTCAAAGGGAGGGTTGATGGGCAGCCGATGACCAAGATTCTAGTTGATGGTGGAGCTGCTATTAACATCATGCCGTATGCAGTATATCGGAAGCTTGGGAGAGGGGATCAGGATTTGACCAAGACCGATATGATGCTTAAAGACTTTGAAGGGAATGTGTCTCCAGTCAAGGGGGCAATATGTGTAGAGTTGACCATCGGCAGCAAGACCTTGCCGACGTCTTTCTTTGTGATCAATGGAAAGGGTGCTTACAACTTGCTATTAGGGAGAGATTGGATTCACGCCAATTGTTGCATCCCATCTACAATGCACCAATGCTTGGTCCAGTGGGTAGGTGACAAGATTGAAATTGTCCCAGGAGATTCCTCTTATGTCATTGCATCGGCAGAAGCAGACACCTATGAGAAGACTAGGTGTATTTCAGGAGAAGTTTGGGAGAAGGATTTTCTCAAAGTTGTCGATTACGAGATTCCACCGATCCAAGCAGTCGGTTCTGACGACGGTTTTTAATGGATAGGTTCGCCGATGATGGAAAGTTAGGCCAGGGATTCACATTGGCCGATGATTTGGTAGAAGTAGATATCGGTAGTGGTGATAAGCCTAGACCTACTTTTATTAGTGCTAAGTTAAATCCTGAATGTAAGCAGCAATTAACCAATTTGTTAAAGGAATATAAAGATTGCTTTGCTTGGGACTATACTAAGATGCCTGGTCTGGATCGATCAATTGTTGAGCATCGGTTGCCTATCAAGTCTGGATTTCGGCCGCATCAACAACCAGCTCGCCGATGTAATCCTAATATCCTCCCTGATATTAAGGCCGAAATCACCAAACTTATTGAAGCTAAGTTTATTCGGCAGTGTCGGTATGCCGAATGGATTTCAAACGTTGTTCCGGTCTACAAGAAGAACGGGAAGCTTCGGGTCTGTATTGATTTTAGGAATCTCAATAAAGCTACGCCGATGGATGGATACCCAATGCCGGTTGCCGATCTGTTGGTTGACGCCGCGGCTGGGCATTGGATCATTAGCTTTATGGATGGCAATGCAGGATACAACCAAATATTCATGGATGAAGAAGATATTCCAAAAACTGCGTTCAGATGCCCTGGTCATGTTGGATTGTTCGAGTGGATAGTCATGACTTTTGGCCTTAAGAATGCTGGTGCTACTTATCAGAGGGCCATGAATTTTATATTTCATGAGTTCATCGGCAAACTAGTAGAGATTTATATTGATGATGTGGTGGTCAAATCTGGGGACTTCGCAAAGCATCTTGCCGATCTGCGAAAGGTATTGGAGTGCACACGGAAGCATGGATTGAAGATGAATCCCAACAAGTGTGCATTTGGTGTATCGGCAGGGCAATTTCTTGGTTTCATGGTTCATCAAAGGGGGATTGAAATTAGTCGAAGATCTATTGATGCCATCAATAAGATAGTGGCCCCTACCAACAAGACCGAGCTCCAGTCCTTGATCGGCAAGGTAAATTTTATCAGGAGATTTATTTCTAATTTGTCTGGTAAAATTCATGCTTTCAGTTCTCTTCTTAAGCTAAAAGCCGATCAAGAATTTATTTGGGGAAGGAACAGCAGTTGGCTCTGGATGAAATCAAGAAGTATTTAGTGAATCCTCCAGTTCTAATTCCACCTCAGCAAGGAAAGCCCTTTAGATTATATTTGTCTACCGATGGGATGGTTTTCGGTTCAGCTTTGATTCAAGAATTTGAAGGGAAAGAGCGTGTAATTTATTACTTAAGCAGGAGGTTGATTGATGCTGAGACCAGGTATTCGGCCATTGAGAAATTATGCCTATGCTTATATTTTTCGTGTATCAAGTTAAGGCACTACTTGTTATCGGCCGAATGCACTGTTGTTTGCAAAGATGATGTGGTCCGGTACATGCTATCTATGCCGATTATGAGTGGCAGGATCGGTAAATGGATTTTGGCCCTGTCGGAATTCGATCTGCGTTATGAATCGGCTAAGGCAGTTAAAGGGCAGATTATGGCCGATTTTGTGACCCAACATTGCGGTGCAGTGGAGGCTTTGGAAATTGTGCCCTGGACGCTTTTCTTTGACGGATCTACATGTGACCAGGGGGCAGGAATCGGCATAGTATTAGTTTCCCCTAAGGGGAGGAAGTATGAATTTTCCTTGCCGATTGTTGCTACATCAACAAATAATCAGGCTGAGTATCAGGCTTTGATAAAAGGATTGGAGTTGTTAAGGGAAGTTCGTGCTGACGCCGTCGAAGTCTTCGGGGATTCTATGTTGGTTATAAATAAATTAGCCGGGAGCTATGAATGCCGAAGTGAAGTTCTCATAACTTATTACGAGAGGAGCATGCAATTGTTAAAGGAATTCAAAGATTTCCGTTTAGAGCATGTTCCTCGATTGCATAATGAAGAGGCCAATCGGTTAGCTCAGCATGCCTCAGGATATCAGCCTATAATTAATACAGTATCGGCAATCGATGCCGATGATTGGAGGAAAGAAATTATTGATTATTTGAAAGATCCATCTAAGAAAGTTGAAAGACGAGTTCGATTTCAAGCGACCAAGTATGTGCTCCTCGACAATGAATTATACTATCGAACTATTGATGGAATTCTTCTCCGATGCTTAGGTGATGATGAAGCTAGGAGTTTGGTGGGAGAAATTCATGAAGGGGTGTGTGGAGCGCATCAGTCAGCTTTTAAGATGAAGTGGATGATTAGGAGGAATGGATATTATTGGCCGACTATACTTGAGGATTGCTTTAAGTATTTCAAAGGGTGTCAAGGGTGTCAGAAGTTTGGTAACATTCAAAGGGCACCTGCATCGGCTATGAATCCTATCATAAAGCCTTGGCCGTTCCGAGGATGGGCTATTGATCTGATCGGCCAGATTTATCCACCATCTAGCAAAGGGCATAAGTTTATTCTAGTTGCCACTGATTATTTCACTAAGTGGGTCGAGGCTATTCCTTTAAAGAAAGTCACATCGGCCAATATGATTGATTTTGTGAAGGAGCATATCATTTACCGATTTGGAATTCCTCAAACAATTACTACCGATCAGGGCACTATGTTTACATCAGGAGAGTTTGATGAATTTGCAATCGGTATGGGGATTAAAGTGTTGAATTCTTCTCCTTATTATGCTCAAGCCAATGGGCAGGCCGAGGCGTCTAACAAAGGAATTATCAAGCTTATCAAACGAAAGATTGAAGAAAATCCTAGACGGTGGCATACATTATTAAATGAAGCGTTGTTGTCCTATCGGATGGCTTGTCATGGATCAACCAAAGTGTCACCCTATCAATTGGTATATGGACATGATGCAGTGTTACCTTGGGAGATTAAGGCTGGATCTAGGCGATTATCTTTTCAAGATCAATTAGCTGCCGATGATTATGCCACTTTGATGACCGATGAGTTAGATGATCTAGCGGGACATCGGTTAAAGGCTTTGATGAGTATAGAAGAAAATAAGAAAAGAGTTGCTAGATGGTATGACAAGAAAGTAAAGGCTAAGGAGTTTGCCGATGGGGACTTGGTATGGAAATTAATTTTACCAATCGGGACTAAAAGTTCAAAGTTTGGAAAGTGGTCTCCTAATTGGGAAGGTCCTTATCGGATAAGTCGATCGGCTCCTGGAAATGCCTATATTCTAGAAACTCTCGAAGGAGTTGAATTTCCTAGAGCATTAAATGGCAAATATTTAAAGAAGTACTACCCCAGCATATGGGTCGATGCATAAAAGTTTAAGTGCCGATAACACTCCTATCGGCTGGATTTAAATGTTTGGGGGCAGGACTTAATGTTTCAAAAGATGCCGATAACAGTCCTATCGGCTAGACTAAAAGCTAAAAGAGCAGCAAAACACAGATGTGTCGCCGATGAGAGCTTCATGTGTTCAGCAGCGCCTGGATCGCCGATATGACGCGTAGCCGGATTTGGTTGGCTGCTTCTATCTCCTTGATATCGTCATCGGCAGAGCCTTCTATCGGCTTCAGCTTCTTCTTCAATTGTAGTGCCTTGCGACCGTGGACGTTCCGCTCATGCTCAAGAAGCTTGATGGTCTCTGGCAGTTGACTCTCTTCCTGTTGGGCTTGGGACAAGGCGTCCTCCACTTGTTTGAGTTCTGCCAACAGGGATTCCCTTTTTGCCGATAAGTCAGATATCTTCTGCTTTAGCGTGTCTCCTGAAGATCTCAAGATGCCGATGTTCTTGTGCTTCTCATCGGTCAGGAGCTTCTCTTTCCTCATCTCTTCAGAAAGCTGAGTCTGAGCAGCTCTATTGGCAAGACGCCGAGAAGCCCTCTGGTACTACAGCTGACGACTCTCCAAATGTGCGGCTTGGAAAAGGATTTCTTCGACATCGGCTGGGATCTGGCCTCTGAGAGTCCTGAACAGAATCTTGGCTGGGTCGGAGTCATCGACCAATTGCGCCATGTCCTGGTGAAGGAGGGCCGACAGTTCTTCCAGCCTGGCCCTGATCTCTGCCGATGTAATGCCAACTGTCTGGGAAGAGCTTGATTCTTCACCTTCTTCTTCAGAGAGGTCGATGGCGAAGGAGAATAGGCTGTCGGGGGAATCTTGTTCCTGGGAGGGAGAGCAAAGTTAGTTCATATTCAGAGAATCGGCAAGTAATGCTGATAAAGATTGGGTGACTTACTTGTTTCAAGGCTATTTCCTGCCTTTGACTGGAAGATGTCGATGGAGCCGTAGGTTGATCGGCCAGAGTTGCCGATGGAACGACATCAACTGAAAGAAGACAGGAAGAGTTATGAGGCTGAATGAGAATAAGTTCATCGGTGGCAGTATTGTTAAAATATGTTACCCGGAGGAGGAACGATGATTGTTTGAGTCGGGGGAACTGCCGATGATGTAATTGAACCTGCCGGGCCAGTTGTTTGTCCACCCACGTCAGCTGAAGTACCTTCTGCTTGGGGTTCTTCCTGCTAGGGTTCGTCTGCTTCTGGTGCTTCCTGCGGATGAGGGGGAGATGGTGCTTGCTGGATCTCTACATCTGGAGGGGAGGGAGAAGATTCCACTGGAATAGGAGATACCGGAGGAGGAGGAGGAGGAGTCGCCACTTTCTGGCGCTTTGTTCCAGCCCTGGTACCCTTGGCGCCCTTCCTCTTTGGCTGGCTGGACTGGGGGGCATCGGCACCTTGACGTTTGGCTTTTGCCGATGCACCGGTTTGCTGCAGCAACAAAAAGGAGTTTATAAATACAAATGTAGCCGATGTAAAGGTAATCGGTATAAGTAAAAGGGGTTTGACGAATTGCCTTGAAAGCCTGGGCCAGAGTGGAAGCAGCTACCGTTGGTGATGTCTGAGTTCTCTTGGTGGTGACTTTCTTAAGGCGCACACCTCGGTGCACAATGGTAGCCAAAGTAGGAGCATTGTGGCCAATTGAAGAGATTGGGCCTGGTGGAAACAGGTCAATCGGCCTACCACTTCTGCTAACCGATGGGGGGATGTTGTCAACCTGCAAAAGGGATACAAAGGTGAGTTACCGATGGAAATAGGATTGAAAAAATTGGAACACCGGTTTGAGATACTTACAACGTCATCGGGGACTTTGTACTCGGGGTCGATCATGCCGCGGTACGAGAGAACTGATTTGCAGAATATATGCTCCTTCCATTCTGCCCACCATAGCTTGTATGCCTGAGTAATGAAAGCGGCTGGAACCCACTCTGACAAATCTGCATCTGTATCGACATTCGGTGGTAGTTGAGCTACTCGAATCCACTCAAGAAAGTTGGTGATGGGTTCCCTGGGTTTTATCACATCGGCATAATAGAGTGCAATCGGCAGCTGGCCGAAAGCTAATTGACGAGCTAATGCCGATGGGTTGTAGAATTCATAAGTCTGGGGAGAGGTTTTTGTGCTACCAAAGAAATTCACTAGTATGGCTCTAGGAGTCACAATTGTCATCATCACCTCATTATCCCTGTCAAGAGCTTCATCAAATGGATTGAAAACCAGAGGGAGCATACTGTCTGGGTCATCATAGGCCAACCATGGTCGTTCATCTCTGGCCAAGCCCTCATACAAAGTCTAGAAGAATCGGCCGATCTGATCTGGATTACCCCCTGAACCAGGCAAGACTATGACGACTTCGCCAAAGTTTAGGGGAGCGCGTGTTGCCGATTCTTCTTCACCCAACACATGATTTTCAGTTATATCTCTTGGGAAACGCTGTGTAAATAAGTTAAAGTTGAGGCGCTTGTGCAGATGCAGATTAAGCCACATATTGATAAACCACCAGAGGCCGCCTAAGTTGCCAGTAGACTGGCCGAGCAGGAGTTTCTTGGCCACCTGATGGAGGAGATGGTAAGCAGCGCCAAGCAAGTATCGGCCGAGAGGGAATCGGCCACCGTTAGCCAGTCTCTCTGCTGCCGATAGATAGACGGAAGTCGGTCCTGCCGATCGACCACAAAACACAAACTTGTCCAGCCACATGTTCAGAAAGGTGGTTTGTTCCTTTATGCTGACAGGCCCCGTCCCACGATACTTCTGAATGTACCTAGACCAGCCGCCGATGGAGCGAGTTTCCACTTTGGCACTAGGAGCGGTGTCAAAAAAGTGGGTGCTATCGGCAGAAGATATATCTAGACCGGTGAGCATGGCTACATCGGCAAGAGTAGGAGAAGCAGGGCCGTGGCCAAAGACAAAAGCGTTGAGGGTGTCTGACCAAAAGTAAGATGCAGCTATCAACAGTGACTCATTCCTGTGCATATCGGCAATGGACAATCTAATGCATTGATCTAGCTTTCTCTCACCCCACTGGACTTCATTGGAGTTGCTGACCCTCAAGAACCAGTCTTTCCATCCTACAGTAGGGCTGGGCCAAGAACGGAAGGTGTCTTTCCACAGATCTAAAGAAAAATTTTCGGTTCTAAAAGGGATCCTGTTGGTTTCTGCGTTAATAAGATCGGTTGGATCTGGATCCCCTAGGGGGCCGAGGCATTGGAGGTGTGGTTGATCGGTAGGGATGACAATTTTGTTGGACAATTTTTGGTGGTTTTGGAAATAAAGAAAAGGAACACAAAGAAAAGAAAAAAAAATATTCAGTAAAATGGATTGCGGATGAACGGGGATGTGAGGAAAAGTACAGGAGATGGAATGAAGAACTGACCTCAGGGACGATGAAGCTAATGGCCATCTTGCGACGAGGAGGGTCTCTGAGGGCTCCGGGGTTGGTGAGGAAGAGTCTTTCTCGGAGGTCTTGGAGATTTTGAATGGCGCCGCCGCTAGGAAAGTAAAGTTGGGATGGTGGAATGATGTGATGGAGAAGGAGTACCCGAGAAGGAACTATTTATAGGACAAAATGGGCAAGGGCAAATCTGACTTATCTCCTTGCCGCATCCGAGAAATCCGAGGGTGCTCAGGTAGATATGGTAACTGTTCGCACGATAATCAAGAGATTGTGCAGGTGATTTGACGGGAAGCGGTCATTATCTGGAGATATTTTACTGTGCGGGATCTCCTGGTCGGTCCATCGGCAGCGTCCTGTAACGGTCATATTGCCGATGGGCGAGTAAAGTGAAGATAGCCGTTTGTACGAACGTCCTGATCAATTCATCGGCAGATCTTTGTAACGGTAATATTGCCGATGTGCAGTTGAGAAGGAAATGCCCGTTTAGGAAGTTGAGGATTTCGAGGAATATGCAGAAGAATAGGATCAGAGTTGTTCAGATTGAGGTTGTCGGTTACCAGATTAGGAGCATTAATTGCGGGAAAAGGCATCATTACTGCAGAGAATTTCGGAGCATTGATGATTTCATACTCCGAAATTGGGGGGCATGTGTTGACACCGTTTTTGGGCACGTGTCCAGGCCGGCAGGATAAGACGGCAGTGTTTTGTTTACAGGATGAGTTGCCAATGAGGATGGTTGCCGATGAAGGAGAGGTTGAACGTGACTAAGTCTACAGGCGGTGATGTGTCTGTGCCGATGGCTATGATGAGGAAGTCTGCCGATGACTATGGCAAGGGAGTCTGCCGATGATACGAAGGGAGAGTTCGGGAGCCGCCGATGGTTTGTGGAAGAGTTTCAGTTTGTCACGGGGGATAGTTTTGTTATTTCCTTAATTATTTAAATCGTTTTGTATACGGATTCCGTGTAATTTGGAATTCGAATTCTAATCGTGTCTGGCTGTAGCTCTTTGAGCAGGGTATAAATATAGACCCTAGGACCTTGTAATGAGACATCTATCAATCAATCAAACACATGTTTTTACTCATATTCCAGCATCTACTTTTTCGACGACTTCGTCATACTTTTTCCTTTTCATTACGAGTTCTTAGGAATTCGTCGACTTAAGCTCGGCGCGTTCTCAAGTTCCGTGTGAGTACCTCTTAGCCGTGACATCCGGGCGCATCGCTGTTGTCAGGACTAAAGTATTCGAGTTACCACCTTTGCCGATAGTAAGGTCAAATCGGCTGGCACGCCTTAACGTTTGAATCGGGTATTAGCCCTTTGTGTTTGCAGACCAGCTTTTGCACCAACACTATGGACGAACACAGCGGATGCTCAACGAATAACCGAAAAGAAATGGTCAACTAACAAGCATGCATATGAAATGAGTTTGTAATGCAATACTTGAAAGTACACTAATGCTTGTCAAGTTTGATCCAAGGTTAAGCTTTTTCACACACACAAAGGGGGTTATCTTAACCATGTTAGATAAGCCCTACATGCAAGTTGGATTTTAGTTTTAGTATGCATGATATGCAAAGCAAAAGTTATTTACAAGATTCAACACACAACTTTTATCTTTTAGTGAAGTTGGACATGTCAAGCACATTTAGTTCATTTCTCAACATACAAAACCTAGCTTCATCTAGGGGTTTTGTGAACATATCCGCCAATTGATTTTCCGTTCCCACATTCTCTAGAGATATGTCACCTTTAGCAACGTGATCCCTAAGGAAGTGGTGGCGGATGTCAATATGTTTTGTGCGGGTGTGTTGAACCGGGTTGTTTGCAAGTTTTACGGCACTTTCGTTGTCACACAACAAAGGTACTTTGTCTAGTACTACTTCATAGTCTAGCAAAGTTTGTTTCATGTAGAGTATTTGTGCACAACAAGCACCGGCGGCAATGTATTCCGCTTCGGCCGTTGACAAAGCAACACTATTTTGTTTCTTTGACATCCAAGAGACAAGTGATCTACCTAGGAAGTGGCACCCTCCGGATGTGCTTTTTCTATCAATCTGGCACCCGGCATAATCCGAATCGGGATAGCCTACAAGTTGGAATCTTGCACCTTTGGGATACCACAATCCTAGGCAAGGTGTGTATTTTAGATACCTAAGAATTCTCTTGACCGCAATCAAGTGAGATTCCATAGGCATTGCTTGATATCTTGCACACATACACACACTAAACATTATATCACGCCTAGATGCAGTGAGGTAGAGTAGACTTCCTATCATGGAGCGATAGAGAGTCTTGTCAATAGGGTTACCTCCCTCATCCAAGTCGAGATGCCCATTTGATGCCATGGGAGTCTTGATTGGCTTGCAATCCATCATCTTGAACCTCTTGAGAAGATCTTGAGTGTACTTCTCTTGAGAGATGAAAACCCCTTCCTTCATTTGCTTGACTTGAAATCCTAGAAAGAAGGATAGCTCGCCAATCATGGACATCTCAAACTCCTTGGACATCAAATCACCAAATTCCTTGCAAAAATCTTCATTAGTAGAGCCAAAAATAATATCATCAACATAAACTTGGCAAATGAAGATTTCCCCATTCATTTTCTTGGTGAAGAGTGTTGTGTCAACTTTCCCAATCTTGAAGCCCTTCTCAATGAGGAAGTCCCTAAGCCTCTCATACCAAGCTCTAGGAGCTTGCTTGAGACCATAGAGAGCTTTGGACAACCGATAGACATGCTTGGGGTACCTAGGGTCTTCAAAACCGGGGGGTTGCTCAACATAGACAAGCTCATTAATATAACCATTTAAAAAAGGCACTTTTCACATCCATTTGAAATAACTTGATGTCATGACTAGATGCATATGCAAGTAGGATACGGATTGCTTCAAGTCTTTCCACTGGTGCAAAGGTTTCACTGAAGTCAAGACCTTCCACTTGTGAAAAGCCTTTTGCCACAAGTCTTGCCTTGTTGCGCACGACTTTGCCTTGATCATCCTTCTTGTTCCGGAAGACCCACTTTGTTCCAATCACTCTTGCATCTTTGGGTCGCTCTTCAAGTGTCCATACTTGGTTGCGAGTGAAGTTGTTCAGCTCCTCTTGCATGGCCATGATCCAATCCGCATCACGAAGAGCTTCCTCTATAGTCTTTGGTTCATCTTCAAGAGACACAAAAGCATGATGTTCAATAAATAAAGCATGTCTAGAACGGGTAGTTACACCACGTGATGGACTCCCGATGATGAGAACTTGAGAGTTATCTTGGAGGAGATGTGATGTTCTTCTTGGTGCCACTTGAGGGGTTGGTTGGGGAGCATCAACATCTTGTGCTTGTGCCACCGCTTGCTCATGAGTGACTTGGGTGTCTTCATGAGCATCTCTCACATCCTTGTCTTCATCTTGTGGTACATGTGAGGTGGATGGTGGCTCAATGACTTGCACATCATCATCATCTTCTTTTGGCTTGATGTCTCCCACGGGCATGTTCTTCATGGCATCCCTCAATGGTTCACCACCTACATCATCAAGATTATCACTTGCTCCTTGGGAGCCATTAGTTTCATCAAATTCAACATCAAATGTTTCTTCAACCATGTTTGTGGCATGGTTAAAGACCCTATATGCTTTGGACTTTGATGAATAGCCAACCAAGTAGCCAATATCACATCTTCTTTGGAACTTTCCCAAGTGTTGGCGCTTCTTGTAGATGTAGCACTTGCACCCAAACACTCTAAAGAATGAGACATCGGGCTTCTTCCCATTGAGCAACTCATATGGTGTCTTCTCTAGGAACTTGTGAGGAAAGAGCCGGTTTGAAGCATAGCATGCGGTGTTGATTGCCTCGGCCCACATCTTCTCCGAAGTGTTATACTCATCTAGCATTGTTCTTGCCAAGGTGATCAATGTCCGGTTCTTTCTTTCTACAACCCCATTTTGTTGTGGTGTGTATGTTGAGGAGAACTCATGCTTGATTCCCACTTCATCACAATACTCTTCAATGTTGGTGTTGTCAAATTCTTTGCCATTGTCACTTCTAATTTTCTTGATCTTCACATCAAATTGATTTTGGGCATTCTTTGCAAACTTCTTAAATATTGATGCAACTTCGGCCTTGTCTTGCAAGAAGAATGTCCAAGTGTACCGGGAGAAATCATCAACTATGACCAAGCAATATTTGTTGCCTCCAAGACTAGCATATGTGGTTGGTCCAAATAGATCCATGTGAAGTAGCTCAAGCACTCTTGAAGTAGAGAGATATGCTTTGGTTGGATGAGTGTTTGCAACTTGTTTGCCCGCTTGACATGCACTACAAAGCTTGTCCTTTTCAAATGTTACATCCTTCAAGCCTCTAATCAATTCTTTCTTCATCAACTTCTTGAGTGTGCCCATTCCAACATGTGCTAACCTTCTATGCCACAACCACCCAAGTGAAGTCTTGGTGAATAAGCAAGTCTTGACATCAACTTCATCGGATGAGAAATCAACTACATATAGGTTGTTGTGCCGGAAGCCTTTGAATATCACTTCATTGTCATCTTCCTTGGTCACAATCACTTCCTTCTTCTTGAATAGGCAATCAAATCCAAGGTCACAAAGTTGTCCAACCGAGAGCAAGTTAAAACTCAGTGATTGCACATAGAGCACATTGGTGATGGAGTTGTCATTTGATATAGCAACCTTTCCTAGTCCCTTGACCTTGCCTTTTGAATTGTCACCAAATGTGATCTTCTCTTGGTTGTCAACATCTTCATCAAGAGAGGTGAACATCCGGGGATCTCCGGTCATGTGTTGAGTGCAACCACTATCAATTACCCAATGTGATCCACCGGTCTTGTAGTTCACCTACACACAAGAGATCAAGCTTGAGATTTAGGGACCCACATTTGCTTAGGGCCCTTGACCTTCTCTACTAGTTGCTTTGGCACCCAAATCTTCTTTGGCCTTTGCTTGTTGGGCGGCCCCATGAAGCTAACCTTGACCTTGCCACACTTGTCTTTCCTTACAATGTAATGAGCATTGAAGGCAAATGGTCTTGCATGCTTGGGCAAGGGTGGTGGTAGTGGTGCCTTACACTCATGAGCAAAATGTCCTTCTTGACCACACTCAAAACATCTCTTTAGCTTTGGCTTGCTTGGTTGATCATGAGTGGCTAGTGACTTGATGAGCTTTGTTTGATGAGCCTTGTAGCCAATCCCACTCTTGTCCATCTTCATGACGGTGTTCATGAAAAGCTCACTTTGAAGGTCCTTCCCTTTGGTGAACTTGGCTAACCCCATGGTTAGATGTTCCTTATCTTTCTTGAGCTTGTTGTTCTCTTGAGTTAGCTTCTTGATGATTGGGTCATTGTTGCTAGCTAACTCATCCAAGATGAATGTCTCATCTTCTTCTTGCTTGTCATACATCAAACCAAGCTTGAGATATTGATTTTCTTCCTTGAGTAACTTGTTCTCATATGCAAGCTTTTTTTCTTGGTCAAGTGACTCAATCACAATGGTCTTGTGCTTGACTTGGTCTTGCAACTCTTTCTTGAGCATGACAATTTCATCCTTGAGCTTGATAGTGTCCTCATAACTCTCGGCCACTACCACTTTCTTGCCCTTGCAATCAACACATTTGCTTGTGCTCTCCTTAAGTAAGTCATCACAAGATGTGGCTACATCAAGCTTAGCAACATGGTTAGTAGCAACATGTGTTTCACTTGCAAGTTCATAGGCAATTTCAAGGTTGTCATAGTTTGCTTTTAGAGTTGTTAGCTCTTCTTTCATTGCTCTATATCTAGTGATAAGCTCATGATGAACACTCTCAAGTTTACCATGTTTTTCTTTGAGCTCTTTTAGAGAGAGTTTGAGCTCCTTGAGCTTAGTGGTCATGATCTCATTTTGATCTCTAAGCTCATCACTAGACTTAAGCTTTGCTAGAAGTGTGTCATTTTCAAGTTCAAGCTTTTCATTTTCACTTCTAGTCTTTCTTATGACTTTTGTGTACTTGTTAAGCAATTTTACAAGTTCATCATAAGAAGGTGATTCATATTCACTATCACTTTCACTACTCTCATCCTCACTTTGTACCTTCCGGTCACCCTTAGCCATGAGGCATAGGTGTGTAGAGGATGTAGATGGTGGTGAAGATGATGGTGATGGAGCATCGATGGCAATGGCGGCAACCTTCTCATCATCACTTTCATTGCCGGAGGAGTCACCACTTGAGCTCTCAATGTCGGTGAGCCAATCACCAACAATATAGGCCTTGCTATTCTTCTTCTTGTAGTGCTCCTTCTTCTTGCCACCTTTCTTCTTGTATTGCTTCTTGTCATTCTTCTCATCATCACTTGAGTCATCTTGCTCTTTCTTCTTCTTCTTGTACTTGTCCTTCTTGGGCTTTGGACATTGATGTGCAAGATGACCAAGTTCACCACAATTGTAGCAATCCATCTCGGAGATGGGTTTCCTCTTGCTACTTGTGAAGAACTTCTTCTTCTTGGAGTCAAAGTTGACTCCATTCTTGTTGAGCTTCTTCAACATCTTGGTAGTTTTTCTCACCAAGAGGGCAATGGATGCATCATCATCACTTGAAGTTGATGACTCAACTTCAACCTTCTTTGCCTTGCCCTTGTGAGAAGCCTTGAAAGCCAAGTCCTTCTTCTCCTTCTTGGCCGATGAGGAGCCATCTTGGGGGTTCATATGCATATACATCTCATGAGCATTGATCTTCCCCAATATGGCGGTTGGTGTAGCGGTGGAAAGATCGCCTTGATGAAGCACCGTTACTATGTGCCCATATTTCTCAATAGGAAGCACACATAGTATCTTCCTTGCTACATCCGTCGCACTCATTTGAGTGCGCCCAAGTCCATTTAGCTCCTCTACAATGACATTCAAGCGAGAATACATTTCATTAGCATTTTCTTTGGGAAGCATCTCAAATGTATTAAGCTTGTTCATCACTAAGTGATAGCGTTCCTCGCGTTCACTCTTTGATCCCTCATGGAGCGCACAAAGTTCCTTCCAAAGGGCATTGGCAGTTTTGTGGCTCCGAACGCGGTTGAACACCTCCTTGCAAAGGCCTCTAAATATGTGGTTTTTGACCTTCGCATTCCACTTTTCGTTTTCTTGCTCTTGTGGAGTAAGAGCAGTGGCTCTTTCCGGAGGGGCAAACCCTTCGGTCGCGGCTTTTAGGCACTTTATATCACATGCCTCAAGGTATGACTCCATCCATATTTTCCAATACGGGAAGTCATCCCCATCGAACATGGGTGGCGGTCCATCCCCGTTAGACATCTTTCTCTAGGCGGTGAAGCCTAAATAATGAGCACTAGGCTCTGATATCAATTGAAAGGATCAAGATGCCCAAGAGGGGGGGGGTGAATTGGGCTTCTCTTAAAATTTAAGCAACCTATAAGCTCCAATTCAACCCCTTGTGCCTAGTGTGACTTAGAGAGCTACCGGATAAAAAGTTTTGCAACCTAGTTCCAATCCTATTCTAGCATGGCAATTCTAAGAATGTAAAAACACAAAGTAAATGCTAGAAAGTAAGGGAGTAGTGGAAGAAAGTGCTCGGCGATGTTTTGCCGAGGTATCGGAGAGTCGCCACTCTCCACTAGTCCTCGTTGGAGCACCCGCGCAAGGGTCTTGCTCCCCCTTGGTCCGCGCAAGGACCAAGTGCTCTCTACGGGCTGATTCTTCGACACTCCGTTGCGGTGAATCGCCCAAAACCGCTCACAAGCTTGACACGAGCCACCCACAAGAACTCCGGGCGGTGTTCGTGCCTCCAATCACCACCGAACCGTCTAGGTGATGGCGATCACCAAGAGTAACAAGCAAAGAACTCTCACTTGACCCAAACAGAGCTCTAGAGAGTGGTGGATGCACACTTGACTCTTGGAACTCACTAGAGAAGGATTCTCTCAAGAAAACACTCAAATCTCAATCCTCTCTAGGCTCTTGCAACACTCTTGCTCCACAAACAAGTTTCTCTGATGTTCAAATGGGCAAGAGACCTCTCATGGACGAGGTGGAGGAGTATAAATACTATCCACGAAGTCCAAAGGTCGGCCAACCGTTTTCCACTGAAAACGGGGTCACCGGACGCACATTATGTTGCACCAGACGCACTGCACCGAGCGTCCGGTGCTTCATAACGGCTAACTGTACTTCTCTCTGTCAGGTCACCAGATGCTAACTCCCAGCGTCCGGAGCACCGTCCGGTGCTCGGGGAAACTTTACAAGCTCCCTACGCATGGGACCGGACGCTACCCGGCGCGTCCGGTGCCTAACCCTAAGCACGACACTGTCCCAACGGCTAAGGACCTCACCGGACGCACTCACAGAGCGTCCGGTGCAGCGTCCGGTGCCCCTTTGGGCACCCAAACTCCGTCGAAACGCGATCGCTTCAAAACGAAGTTTGTTCCTCTCGATCTAAGGACTATCTCTGAGCTGCCTAGTGCTAGGTTTACCAAGTGTGCACCACACCTAAACCTAAAGCCTTGCCTAAGTCAAGCTACTAGATCAAAGCCCCTCTTAATAGTACGGTCAAAGGAAAACAAAGTCCTAAACTACTCTAAGTGCCCTTCTTCACCATATGGCACTTAGACCTAGTCTAGTCTTGACGATGTCCATCCATCCTTTGAAAACCGAAACGATTTCCACTATTAAGTAGGCATGTACGTCCCTGTCCATCGAGTACCTATTTACCATGACCTTACCTATGACTTTGCCTCTGCAAAACACACGTTAATCATAGTAATCAACAATGTCATTAATCACCGAAATCACTTAGGGGCCTAGATGCTCTTTCACTACCAAAACCGAAATTGAAATGTTTGTCCAACCTTGTCTCATGATTAAAATGCTTTGGACAAGCAATTCAAGTTCATTATGATTTCATTTCATATCTTTATGATGGTTGTCATCAATTACCAAAAAGGGGGAGATTGAAAGTCCAAGTTTGGTTTTGGTAATTAATGACACCAAGTTGCTAATGCCTTGTGTTTAAGTGATTTGAGTTAGGCATAGCAACACATGTGATGAAGGTACATGGTGGCATGGAAAGGTGGCCACATGATTACAAAGAGATGAAGCATGATGTGGAGATCATGATGACGGACAAGGGAGAAAGTGAACAAGGCAAAGGTATAAACATAGGGTTTCACTTTTGCTGGTCTAAGATGAGTAGAGAAGTGATTGACCGGGTTTAGGATAGATAGCCGACTATCAAGAGGGGAAATCATGGTCATCTCTCGAATCAAGTGCTACTAGGTCCATATCTTGAGCATATGCATTAGGATCTAGTAAAGTGCTAACTTAACTCCTTTGGTGAAAATGTTTGTGAAAAGCTAACACACTTGCACTTTGGTGGTGGACACTTGTTGGTGTTAGCACATTTCCAAAGGAGGTGGAGTTCCTAGGGTTGAGAGGGGTGTGGGTTCCTCTCTCCCTCCCGCCGAGCTTGCGAGGCGGGATTCGGCGCTTTTGAGAAAATTAAGTGTATATTTTCTATTGCGCCGGTGGGAAATTTGGAGAAGTCGCGGGAGTGTTTTCTCTCTGAGAAACACTCACCGGACGCTGAGTGCAGAGGCACCGGACGCTGGCCTCAGTGTCCGGTGTGCTTGACCCTGCTAGGGTTAAGCACCGGACGCACTCTGAGAGCGTCCGGTGTGAGGGGTTTTTGCAACCCTCTCTGCGCACGAGTCCGGTGAGCACCGGACCGTCCGGTGCCCAGCGTCTGGTGAGGTCGCGAGTTTGACACCCTGAAGGGTCGAGATGGCGGACTAGAGGGGGGTGAATAGTCCTTTCTAAAACTTAACGCGCCGGCTAACCGAAATATGTGCGGAATTAAAACTATCGGTCTAGCCAAGACTATACCCCTCTATCTAAGTTCCTTAGCACCTTGTGAAAGATCCTAAACAAGCAAACAAGGTGCTACCTTAGCAAGAGCTCACCTAACCAATTCTAGAAGCAAGGTCACACAAACCTATGCCACTAGTACTTTGCAAACCGGAGAGCTCCTACACAACTAGTAAGCAAAAGCACAAAGCTCCTAAGCTCACTAGCAATGCTCAATAACAAGGCAACCAATGCTAAATTAGAGAGCGCAAATTACTTAGCTACACAAACTAAGCAATGTGACTAACAAGGTTACACAAACCAAATTAGTCACACAGGGGAACTACTTCTAGCTACACAAGCAAGAAGGTAACTAGCAAGCTACACAAGCTAACTAATTACAAGAGCAACTACACAAGCACAAGTATATGAAGTAAATATAAGCTTGGGTTAGGGACTTGCAAACCAACGGGAAGAACAATGTTGACACGATGATTTTCTCCCGAGGTTCACTTGGTTGCCACCAAGCTACGTCCCCGTTGTGTCAACCAACACTTGGTGGTTCGGCGGCTAAGAGGTGTTACACGAACCTCGTCCTCACTAGGACACCGCAAGAACCTACCCACAAGTGAGGTAACTCAATGACACGCACAATCCAATAGAGTTGCTCTTCGCGATCCCCGCGGGGTGAGCACCGTACCCCTCACAAATCCTCCTCCGGAGCACCACACAATCTTCTTGCGTGCTTCAAACGGAGTCACAATCCACCAAACCGTCTAGGTGATGGCAATCACCAAGAGTAACAAGAAATCCCCAATCACCAAGATTTCCTAGTGCCACCAAATGCAAATCACGAATGCACACACTAGGCTCTCACTCCCTCACTCAAAATAGCACCAAGCATGAGAGGGAGAGGAAGGGGAAAAGGTGGATCTTCAACCTCTCATCCACACCCACAAAGGGCTCTCAATCTCTCTAAGAAATTTCAGCTCAAATCCATGGGAGAGAGAGAGAGGAGAGGAGGAACCCTAACTTGCTTGCTCTCCTAAAGTGAGAAAATGGGGAGAGAAGTGAGGAGGATGAGGGCAGCAGCAGCCCCAAATACCTCAGCTCGCGCTCCCAACGGTCAGATTCAGCATCGCAGGAAATTCCAGTGCGGGTAGGAAATAATTCCAGGCGAACACACTTTTGACCGTTGGCGTGGGTGAACTCCAGTTTTGAAAAATTTCCAGTGCGGGGCAGCTAAAATTCCAACCGACCCCTCTCTGTTCCAAGCACAAATACCAGAATATCCAGGTAGGGTAGAGAATAACTCCGATCGACCCCTTGCTGTTTGGGCATGACTACTAGCTCGGTTTTTCAACTCAAAACCCCTTTTTAAAGTGCTAACTTTCCCACCAAGTACCAAAAACAATTGAGCACTTAAGTTAGCATTTTCACAAATGATTTTTAGGGCTTTCTCAAGTATTCTCACCACGTCACTAAGCGCAATGCATATGCAAAAGAGACTCACACTTAGTGGCACTAGATAACCATTGCAATTAAAGATTTCCCCTCTTTATAGTACGGTTATCTATCCTAAATCCGGTCAAGCACTTCTCTACTCAACTTAGACCGGTGAAATAAAATGCCCCATAGGTTATACCTTTGCCTTGCGTATTTCATTCCATCTCCTTCGATGTTGATGCAACACATGCACCAACCAATCACAAATGATATGATCCACTTCATATCATCACATGACCGTATTGGTTCATCGATCTTGACCTCACTTGCTCTTCACCATTGCCTTGGTCCATCGGCGCCAAGTCTTGCTCAAGCTTCACCGTCACACGCGGTCCCTCGCTTCAAAGCCTCTGACTTGCCCTTCACACTTGCAACTAGTCCATCGAGCCAAGCCTCATCTTGATCTTCTCCACCTTGGTCACATGACTCCATGTCATGTCTCATATGCAATGAGTTCCTTTATCATCACATATCCACCTATGGACTAATCTCCTGTATATCTCACATAAATACTATTAGTCCACCTAAGTTATCACTCAATTACCAAAACCAAACAAGGACCTTTCACACCCTCTCTGCGCACGAGTCCGATGAGCACCGGACCGTCCGGTGTGGACTTGCAGAGCGTCCGGTGTGTTGCAGGTAGCCGTTAGAAACTGACGCGCGAGATTCAAGTTCGACACGTGGCCAACTCCAGTGCACCGGACGCAGGGAGTCGAGCGTCCGGTGCTCACTTAGTAGCGTCTGGTGCCCCCGTTTTCAGCCCAGTGAAAGTGGCCAACGGCTAGTTTCTTTGAGGGGCTTATAAATAGTTGGTGGCCGGCTTTGGGGGGGTTCTCTCTTGCACTTTTGAATACTTGAGGCATACTTTGAGCTAGAGAACACTCCCTCCACTCATCTCCTTGCTTGATTTCTCATCCTAGTGAGATTGAGTGAGATTCAAGTGCATTGCTTTGAGAGTTGCATTTAGTGGCACTTGATTCTTGAGTTTGCTGCGGATTTCTTGTTACTCTTGGGTGTTTTCCGACGCCCTAGATAGCTTGGAGCAGCGGTGGTGTTGAGCTCGTGATTGGAGATTGTTTCGAGCCTCACCAAGTGACTTTGTGAGGGGTTCTTGAGCCTTCCCCGCGGGAGATCGCAATTGGCTACTCTAGTGGTTTGCTCGTGGCTTGGAGGATCCCCATCTTGTGAGTGGATGTGCGGCACCCGCTGAGGGTTTGGCTTTGGATTGCCAATTAGCTCGTGATCCATCAAGTGGGTGTATCGCCACAACGAGGACTAGCTTGCCGGGAAGCAAGTGAACCTCGGTAAAAAATCTTGTGTCATCTCTTGCCGAGGATTCTCTTGTGATTGTGAGTGTTTGATTGGATATATCTCTACTCTACAACGTTGGTATAACAATCACTCTCCACTCCTTACTTATTTGTATACCTTGCTAGTTGTTTAGCTTGTTTAGTTTAGTCTTCTTGTTTAGGAGTGTAACTAGACTTCTCTTGTTGTTGTGCTTTAGTGTTTAGCTTTGAACTAGTTTGTATAGGTGGCTTGCATAGCTTAGTTGAGCTAGTGCTAGAATTGCTTCGCCATTTGTTTTACTAACTCACTTGCTTAGTGAAGTTTGTAGAAATTTTAAATAGGCTATTCACCCCCCCTCTAGCCATTTGGACCTTTCACTGTCACATCGAATCTTTAGACGTATGCATGGAGTATTAAATATAGATGAAAATAAAAACTAATTGCACAGTTTGGTCGAAATTGACGAGACGAATCTTTTGAGCCTAGTTAGTCCATAATTGGATAATATTTGTCAAATACAAACGAAAGTGCTACTATTTCTATTTTGCAAAATTTTTTGGAAGTAAACAAGGCCTGAACTAAACAAGGCCCTACTCATTATTAACTGTTTGATGTATGCTTTGGCCTCCTTTGGTTCCCTGTTAAATTTTAACCAGCTAAAATTATTTTAGTTACTCTTAGATAACCAATGACATTAAACTATTTTAGTTTCCTTTTAATCAGTGTATTTGGAACTTTAGTTATTAATAAAGTGATTGAAGTTTAGTTGGCTAAAATTTAGCAAAAGAAACCAAATAGGCCCATTATTTTCATAATTAGGCCCTGTTTAGATTTCCTTGCTATATTTTAGCTAGCTAAAATTATTTTAGCTACTCTTAAGTGACTAGTAGGACTAAACTATTCTAACTTTTTAGTCAATGTGTTTGGAAGTTTAGCTACTAAAGTAGCTAAAGTTTCGTTGTTGACTAAAATTTAGCAAAGGAACCGAGCCAGCTCTAAGTATCAACGTACCCCTTTGTTGTAACTTGTACTAATCATTAGACACACCCAGTCACTCACACAGGGTATACACATGCATGTACGTAGGCCATGCTCGCTCGCTGCAGATTTCCAGTCATACGACGATCCGTAAAATGACAAGAAATACCTGCGATTGTTACTGAAACCAATGCAATTGCTGAGTCTGAGAAAGGAGACGAGACCATTCGTGCAGTGCAGCTTCCTCTGCGCCTCTGCTCCTTCCCTATTCTACGACTAGTACACGCACACCGCCGCTGCCGCTCTTGGCCTAGACACATGGGCCTTGTTTAGTTCCGAAAAGATTTCGGATTTCGGTACTGTAGCACTTTCGTTTGTTTGTGACAAATATTATCCAATTATGGACTAACTAGGATCAAAAGATTCGTCTCGCGATTTCCAGCTAAACTGTGTAATTAGTTTTTACTTTCGTCTATATTTAATGCTTCATGCATGTGCCGCAAGATTCGATGTGACGGGGAATCTTGAAAACTTTTTGCTTTTTGGGGTGAACTAAACAAGGCCATGGGCCCTGCGCCACCGAGGTGCGCCTATGGTCGTCTACTCCGGCGATAGCCGGGACCGGCCGGCCGGGAGCGGGGACGAAAGCGTCAAAGCGAGGAGAGGAATCTAGGGGTAGTCTATCCTTCTGCAGCACAGAGAGGGCCCTGCCAGCCCAGTGCCACACACATGGGCGTGTAGTAGGGGACTTTGATCCCAGTTTTGTTTGTTGACGATTCCTGTGGCATATATACCACTGTGCTGCCAACTAGGGCCCCATGCATGCACTACAACGCTCCACCACTGTGCTGCCAATTAGTTGTCGTTTTGGGCTCTTAGCCCGTTTTCCTGCAGGGATTTGAACCGTCGACCTTCAGCCTTGGATCACAGAGAACTACCCACTTGAGCTACCTAAGATTGTTGTAAAGAAGACACTACGTAAAAAAAGGAAAAAAATACTCTCTCATTACTCACTTCTTGGTAAGCACAATTATATCCTAAACGACAACTAATTTAGATATAGAGGGAGTACACAGCCCGCCCTAGGTTGGTAAAATTTTTTCTGTCCTGAAAGGCATATACTCTTATCTTTCTACTTATTAGATTTTTTTAAAAAAAAAGTGTGCAAACACATTTCAATGCAAAAGTGTATTGAGATGTGTGTTTTTACACTTTTTAATATAAATTTAATAAGTGAGAGAGTTTAATATGAATCTAATGAGTGAGAGAGTAAGAGTGTGTGCCGATAAGAAAAAACTGTGTTCCCCCACCCCACAGCGAGCCACGGTTGTTGGCCAACACACAGTGCCATGCCCCTAGTGAGCTAAACACGATTAGAGGTATGTAGCTCCACTGTAGTAGTCATCCAACAACCGTGTGTGCATGCACTGTGATTGGTACTACTGCCAGCCCACAAGTGTGTGTAATGCATTGCTTCATCTACAGGCGTGTGAGCGTGAGATGACCAGACCAGGGCACACGCAGTACTAGTAGCCTTTGGGTAGCCTAGCTGGTAGATGAGGTTTACACATCATCGTGAAAAGGATGAACAGCAGCACCTTCAGCACTAGTAGTACATCTGTTGTGTCATTTCTGATCATCGGATTCAACTTTAATTTTTCCATGGCTAACCTTTAGTCGTTGTCCCATCAATGTTTAGACGACGTATATACGAGGTATTAAATATAAATTAATTATAAAATTAAGTACTTAGATTAAGATAATTTATGAGACAAATTCTTTTAAGCCTAATCAGTTTATAATTACTGATAGATTAATCCATAATTACTATAGTAAACATATGCTAATGAACTAATTAGTCTTAATAAACATGTCTTGCAGATTATGTTGAAATCTGTAATTTATTTTATGTGAATACCATATGTTGCACCATATGTAACATTGGATGTAACACCTTTTGAACTTTAGTCTCTACACCCATATATAACATTCGATGTAACCCATATATAAGCTTTTGGTCGTGATTCTAGTAGGTATATGTATTGTTGGTAACGGAGATGGCCGGATTTGAGATTTCCTTTTATTCTCTCTCTCTTCTTTTCGTGAAAAAAGGTGTGGTACCTGTACATGGACCATGTATATTACGTGGGTGTGACCAGTGGGCGACTTTATATATATGGAGGACGGTATTTGGCGACAATTCAAGTGCAGATGATCTCTCTCTATATATATAGAGAGAGAAAGAGAGAGATCATATATATATATATATATATATATATATATATATATATATATATATATATATATATATATATATATATACACGGTAGCGCTATTCTACACCCTAGGTGTAGAATATTATTCTACACCGCAAGACAAAACTGAGTAGAAAAAATACTGAGCAGTACTGGAGAGTGTTCAGTATCAACTTATCCAACACTCAGAACCATGAAATACTGAACAATACTGAAACACGAATACTGAGCGATACTGAATTTTGTTCAGTATAACAGTTTGGTGTAGAATAGTATTCTACACCTAGAGTGTAGAATAGCACTTGTATATATATATATATATATATATATATATATGTGTGTGTGTGTGTGGATGGATGGATTTGAGATATTATATATATATTTTTCATTTGGTATTAAAAAAGACGACGATGTGAAATGTGGACCATGTTGGACCTATGGGCAACATATATAGCTAGGTACAGCGGTTTTAATAATTTGGGAATAATTGAAGCGCACATGCATGATCTCTGGATTGATCGCCACTAAGACAAAAGTTGAAGCATTGTAAATAATGCACAATGTGTTCCGAAATAATTCAAATGCAATATTATTATTTAAAAAAGAACTGCAGTAGTGAATACCCAAAACATTTTTTTTCATACAACTATAACCACACGTCGCTGTATGCTAGTAGGGAGATGAGGGAGTCGTGCGATTCTGCGAACCATGCATCGTGCATCGTGTTGGACAGAATATTTGCGAGCCGAGCGAGTGGTGTTCGTTGGTTTTCTTTGACGTCCACGTGGCAGGAATGTGGAGGGTATGCATGGACGCGCAGTGCATGTGCCTCCACATGAACTTTTTCCGGAAAAAATCCGGTTGGAACCGCTACGGCCCGTTCGTTTGCAGTCGACCGAAATGGTCTCGAATTGTTCTCAAACTGGAACCATTCAATAAATTATATTAGGTTGGAATTGTTCCGGGCTGTTCCAGACCGAAAACGCTTAACCGAACGGGTCCTTAATTTGTATAAGCACGGCAGGCAAACCTCTGAAAATGATTCCTGGCCTGGAATCAGCTAACCGAATGGTGCCGGCATTTAGCTGCAACGGCGTACTACCATTAACCATCGTTCAGACTGCAAACGACTAGTAGTAATTAAGAAGTCAACTTTTGAATTTTCGTTTATTGAGAAGTCAACTTTTTAAATTTTGATTAATTACATATAAAAATAATATTTATATTACATAATTAGTGTTATTAGATAGATTGTTAAATATAATATCATAATAAATTTATTTAGAGATATAAATATTATATATATATTCTATAAATTTAGTAGAAATATAATCGAGAAAGTTTAACTAGTACGTATCTCGTAATCTCATCTATTCTAAAACGGAGGGAGAGAGTATACAAGTATAACTACGTACCTCTTTCAAAGACCAAAAATATATTTAATTCTCTCTCACGGCACTAGTATTATTGTTATGTTTGTGTGAGAGAACATACCTTGTATTATAGGACATAAGAAAAAGTGGTTACGCCTTATCGTACGACGTACTACTCGTATAGTAGGAGTAAATGATTGTCTTGGGCCTTGTTTAGTTTACCCCGAAAACCAAAAACTTTTTAAGATTCTCCGTCACATCAAATCTTAGAGCACATGCATGAAGTATTAGATATAGACGAAAATAAAAACTAATTGCACAGTTTGCCTGTAAATCGTGAGATGAATCTTTTGAGTCTAGTTAGTCCATGATTGGATAATATTTGTCAAATAAAAACGAAAATGCTACAGTACCGAAATCCGAAATTTTTTCGGAACTAAACAAGGCCTTGGTGTCAGGTGTACAAGAGCATGATGCATCGGTCTGGGACATCCGGGTCTTGTTTAGTTCCAAAAAAAAAATATGCAGAATTTTTTAGATTTCCCGTCACACGAATCTTTAGACGTCTCGATGAAGTATTAAATATAGACGAAAATAAAAACTAATTACACAGTTTAGTCGGAATTGACGAGACGAATCTTTTGAGTCTAGTTAGTTTATGATTGGATAATATTTATCAAATACAAACGAAATTGATACTATTTACATTTTACAAAATATTTTGCAAGTAAACAATGCCCAGAAGCGGCGCGGCTGCACACTGCATGCGCACTCTGCAATGGCATGGAACAGCCACCGACTCGATCACACGCTGTGGCGGCTGGCTGCAGAGCTCCGATCCAGCCATGGAGACGCGGCCGGCCGGTGTGTAGGTCACCCTGGCCGTGCGTCAATCAATAATTAATGGCCGGCGGTGGTGTGGTGGACGAAACGAGAGAGCCAAGGAAGGAAGCGGGGCAACGATGATCGGCCGGCGACCAGTCCGGGCCATGCAGCATGGTGCTGCTAGTAATTAATAAGTGCATGTGTTGGTACGCCTGGACGCTGCTCCACCCGCTCGTGCGCCGAGGGCCCGCGCACCCATGACTCTGCGCCGGTCCGTCAGTCTGCGGCGACGACCAGCGCCGCGCAGGTGTGGCCGGCCAGGTGTGCGTGCGTGCCTCTGCCTCCGCACGGCAGATCGATGATGGCCCTCAATGATTGTAGCAGAGTGGGGTGGTGCACATGTGGACTGGTCTGGTGTGTTTGGTTTGTGGGTGGTCGAGTCTAGCCAGGTTACGGGTGCACATTGTTTGGCAATATGCTCCTATATAGTTATGGGCTTGTTTGGTTGGGCCTAATTTAGTTCCAAAAGAATTTCTTAATTTTTTTAAAAATTTTTACGTCGCATTGAATCTTTAAACGCATGTATAAAGCATTAAATATATATAAAAAAACTAACTAATTGTACGGTTTGCCTATAATTTGTGAGGCAAATCTTTTAAACCTAGTTAGTCCCTAATTGGGCAGTAATTAATTGTCAAATACAAACGAAAATACTACAGTACCCAAACCCAATTCTTTTCACCAACTAAACAAGGCCCTAGCCTGATTTTCATGTTCAAGTGTTTGGTTTGATGTATTTTTCCTTGGCTAGCCTAGTGTAACCGACTTAGAGGTGTTTGGTTGCTGGTTTAACCGTTGGGCGTGTTCACCAATAGAGTCAACTGGTAGCCTTACCCCTCCAACATGCTTGACTAGGATAAATACCTGCGCCCCATCCCGAATCGATCACCCCCATTCGTTCACCTCCCACTCATCCCTTCGCCTATCTCTCGCCGAGTGCACCGTTAGTGCGCCGGCGTAGCCACCCGTCTTCGACGATGAGCGACCACTAGCCCGCCGCCGACGCCGAGGTCTACCTGTGGCCTACACCGTTGCCAGGGGCACTGGTTGCGAGTGTTTCTTGCATTTCGAGATAGAACTCCGCCTCTCGGCCACTCCGTCTGCCAGCATCTCCGCGAGCATTGACGCGAGCCCATTGGTGAGGCATCGAACAATGGCGACTACAACCACGAGCCGCATCTGAGGTACGACATCATCTACATCGCTCCCCAACCCCTAGGGTTTTAGGTTCTGTCGAAGAAATTGTTCCCCTTTTATTGAGATTGTCGATTACACACCAAAGTTGCGCGATTGATTTGAGTTATTGTTTGGTACGGTTCTGATTCGTTTTGTAATAAGCGAAACCCTAAAGTAGGTACCTAAAATGTCAACATTTTGATATTGGGTCGGTTGTTTGTTCTCTGTTCTTCGTAGTATGAGAGCGACTCGGCCGTCCCCGATGCTTATCTAGAACGTGATTGGTCCGGCGTCAGTGATATTTTTCTTCCAAAGTGTGGATGTTCTGAATGCCATCGTCAAGAGAGCATGGGAGGAGCGAATTATAGCCCAAAACCCTAGCCAGGCGGTGAGGCTTTCCTTTTTATTCAGTGGCCAGCCAAGGTCAAGTGGGCCCACCACAGCGGCCACGCATGGAGCTGGACGAAGCCTGGCTCCAGAAGAAATACTAACCTCGTGTTTTTTTTGCCTAACTCCGGACGTACGGGTGCCTGGTTAGAGCCTCACTCCATGGGCTAGTCTGGCAACCGAACAATGCAAATCTGACCCAACCACTCTAAAAGCCAGTCTAGGGATGGCCGTCATTAGGCCCATTCAGTGCGGAATCAATCAGCAGCAATCTTTCGGCCAGCAGCATACGCGGACTGAAGTAGCCCACAGAGTGGCCACAGAGTCCCGCCGGCTCCAGCATCTTTCAGCCCAACAAGAGCTTCACCATTTCTCTTCCTGGGTGTCGTTCATCTTCTGTTTCCACCTTAATTCCATTCGCCATCAAATACTGTACGGACAATAGTGTTAATTCAAATATTTCACGATTTAATTCTTAACGTTCTGTGATATTTGTAGCATTTTCATTCTTTCCACACACGCTATTGTACGTTCCACGTGTACAATTTTTCAAGATTACATATGTTTTTTTGTTTTGCATGTTTATATTGAAAAGTCATAAATAGAGTATACTCATATTAATCAACCAATTTATAATAGTGGCTGCACATCCATAATATTTAGTTCAATGCATACGAACGTTTCTCTCCTACAGACCGTTGTGAATTGTTGAAACAGCACTATGGATCAAAGTGGAGAACACAAAATCTTCCCGGCATGCATGCCCAGACAAGTAGCCCACCGACCTGCTTTCCCTTTTCCTTTTGAAAAAAAGACTCCTTTTTATCTAGCTGAATTATCGTGGCGCCTTATAACTCCTAGAACTTTAAAATTGAAATCTTATCTCTCTTAACTCCAAAAAATCATTGAAGTTATCTCCCTGTGCTGAACTGGTTTTCAAGATGGTTTCTTACTTTTAATGTTTTTTTAGAAAATTGCCGAACTTTTGATCTGAAAATGTTCCTAAGATCTAAAAAATCTATAGAAAGAGTGGGACACTACAAACTCAAATAAAATATTTAAAGGCCGTTAAAGTAAAAGATTCTAAAGATGTGATGTTGGGATAGGGTGGTGTGTGTGTTGGGGGGGGGGGTGGGGGCTTGATACATTTTGCATTTTGATTTTTTTTTATTTTATTGGCAGATGATGTTAGAAAGGTAATTAGAAAAATTGTGGTGTGTTAATGGCACTATGTCTCCAAAGAAAATATGATGGAGTCTATTACGAGAATGAAGTAAAGAGCGACTAGGTGATTTCTGGGCAGTGACGAATCCAATCTAGAGTTTGACTTCGTGATGGAGAAGCGTTCGATGATCTCATGGGGGATCTCCCCTTTGCAGGAGCTGCCAGCTAGCATCGATGCCACAATTGTGTCACATTAGGACTCATCTAGAGTTGTAGCGGGGACTATCCTTCCCAGTTCCCTTAGAAACTTGGACACCCTACTATTTTGCTGGGATCACTGTTTGCAAGTCGAGGTTTGTAATGTAGGCTTGGGGGAACTCTTGGTGTGGGTGATATGGGATCTTTGGTGAGGAGATTGCCCATTGGAAGCCTCGGTTTCACGAGTGGCATACTCATGTGGTGGACGGAGGCATCTTGTTGGCAGGAAAGGTCCACACAATGGCAGACAACAATAATGATGTTGTGGATGATGCGACCCAAATAGATCGGTGGAGGCGAAGCAGACAATGGTTCATCAGGAGGGTGGGATAAGAGCCTGATTAGTTGTCTAGCCTTGATGCCGATGAAGCAACCATTAGGCGGAGGGGACAATGCAGAGGATGAAAAGGGGTTTGATCTAGATGCTGGAGGACAAGGTTCAGCTCGAAGTATGGCTTGTGATAGCATGCTTCTACTTGGGCTAACCCTACAACATGAATGCCCTCTTCATGGAGATGAGTAGAGCCTAGGGCCTACAGGATACCATGGAGGCATGAGAACCACTTCGTGCTAGAGTTTGATCTAGAGAATCTGTCCAAGTTCATCACCAAGGATGGACCTTGGAGGCACAGGGGAATGCCCTCATTGTGTTACTATGTATGATGGCTTCTGGAGTCCATAAGAGATTATCATCGACAAGATCGCTTATGGGTGTAGTTCCATGATGTGCCCACTCACCTTATGACTAAAACCTTCACCATAGCCCTAGCGAAAAAAGATCAACAAAGATACTGTGGAGGTAGTTGGTCTGGCTGATGATTTCTTAAGAGTTCTCTTGATGTTCCCTTTGGGAGATGCACTTCATTGCTTTGTGGAACAAGGGTCAAAGGTCAGGGTTTATTATCATTTAAGGTGACATATGAAAATGTTCCAAATTGATTTATCTACTATTATTTACATAGGCTTGCTAAGCAAAACGATCTATCTGATATTATGTATCATGATTTGATGATGGATAATATCGATGAGGTCACCAACAAAAAGAATCAATGCTCTCAAGGATATGGAGAAAGACAAAGCTTGAGTTGCCTAGGAATACAACAAGAAAGTTTAAAGAAAAATTCATTCTAGGAATACAACAAGAAAGTTTAAAGCAAAAGTCATTCCAAGTTGGAGATTTAGTGTGGAAAACCATACTACTGCTTCGGACGAAGAGCAACAAGTTTGGCAAGTGGTCACCAAGTTGGGAAGGTCCTTATAAAGTGAACAAAAGTGATGTTTGGGAATTCATATCTGTTGGAGAAATTGCAAGGTGATAGTCTTCCAAGAGCAATTAACGGGAAGTATTTGAAAAAAATATTTTCCAAGTGTGTAGCATGAAGCATAGAGTGTTTTCCAAACAATGGTCGATACAATATATTGCTCTTAAAACAAATATGACCAATGTATATATGATCCTTAGATGCTAGATAACTGATGACTTGAACATTGTTGCTATATATTTAGTATTTTTATGTTTTCGAGTTCATACAATATTCACCTAAAAATAAGGGTCATATGTTGACATGCAAAAATGACATGTTCCATGCATCAAGGAGGTGATGGAAAATATTTGGTGCAATACAATTCACTACACCACAACACTAATATAGCGTCACACATGTCATTATAGGTTCACTAATATCGTTGAACCATTGGTCGGTATAGCTGGCCCACAGATCAAGTGTCGGTAAATGTACCTTTTACGTTGAACTATCTGTCGGTATAGATATTTGACTATACAATCAAACTGTCGGTCGGGATAGATAAGCAAAGAGGACAAACCTTCAGTCGGTATAGGACGATGCCTCATGTGCGCTCTGAAAAAGAAAAAGGCCAACTTGTGGAAAACAAAATTGGGCCTTCACACCCGCAGCCCAAATCAATGCCAACTCCCTCAACCCTAAACTCCCACGTCCAACCCCTCTCTCTCACCACACCCGAGCGCCCCCTGCCCTTTCCCACCCGCCGAAGCCCTCTCCACACCCGAGCGCCCCCCTGCCCTCTCCTGCCGGTGCTCCCTCCCCTTCCCTCTCTTCCACTCTGGCGGATCTGGAGGATCTTGGAAGACCTCGTGGATCTGGTGGAGCCTGCGGCCCGACGTCCTCCACGGGGACACCCTCTGTCCATCCAGGCGACGGTGCTGGGTGACGAGGCTGGACGCACGGGGATCGCACGACGCACAGAGGTCGGGCGACATCGACCTGATGGCGCCATGGAAGGTATGCGGTAGTGACCCTCAACCCCTCTATCTCTCCTATCTCAGATCCATGGAGGATCCATCCCTCACCTTCTTCCTTCGCAGATCCACAGTTATGGCGACGATGGTGGCCGAATCCGGCATCAAGGGCTCGAATTCCGGCGGCAGTAGTGGCCGGATCCGGTGCCGCTCCTCACCTCCCTTCCTTTGCTCGCCTCCGGCTGCAACGAGCTTCTCCGATGGTGGCGGATCAAGCACCTCCGGCTGCGGCAGTGCACGGAGCAGGGCCTGCTCTCCCGACGGCGGCGGCCCAGATCCAGGCCCGGTTAGGCTGGGTATGTTTTTTTATTTGATTAACCGTGATGGGCAGCAAACCGCCACAGAAAATAGACCATTTTTATGACCTTTGATCCGAGGCGGTTACATAAACCGCCTCGGTTAATCGGTTTTGCCCGCCACAGTAGAGTTTATTTGTAGTAGTGGTAGAACCTGTCTTTGCATATTGATAGTTGAATTTACAACAACTGCTTTGTCATATTTTACACTGTAATAGATTTTTATCTGCCTGCTCCAAACTCTAAAAATAGACATGTTTTGCTTTTGTTTTCTGTCATTGTCTATATTACACTGTAATGGATATTTATCTTGTCTGAGCTCTCAGAGCTTGCATAGCCCTTTGTCATATGTACTTTTATCGAAGTAAATTACCCATCATGCATAATATACTCATAACATGGTTTGCGCTTTTCAGGTTCTGTTCTTGGATATAAATGCTGACGAGGTAAACTAACTGATTTCTGCATAACTACAAATATTTTTACCCTTGTGCTGAGTTCTACAATTTCTGATTCAACTTATATGACAAAATATTTTTTGGCCTTGTTAGAGCCCTGTTTAGTTTATGTTTGGATCAATGTACAAATATTCTTGATACAGAAACCAATTGTTAGAATATGTCCTCTCTGATCATCCATCCTTTACTGAAAATGGGCACATCGCATATGCAAATTTTTTTAGATAAAGGATATAAAATCCGGCCTCTACATCCGAGGATGTACACAGCCCAGTATTACAGAGTTTTATAAGAGATAAACAAGGAGAGCCAAAGTCCTATACAAGGACCAGGACGCTAGTTTAAACAATATAAATGTTTCCATCCTTTATTGGATATCTCTAAAGCAATTACTTCTAATTTCTTGCTTATCTTCGAGAGCACGTCATTGGCTGTCTCATCATGCTGCAGCTGAGCCCAAAAGCATAACCAATACGCTCCTCTGAAAATTACCTGCATAATAGAGTTAGTTTTCATTTTATTAAAAACATAATCATTGCGGCATCTCCAGATAGGCCAAGGCAAAGCAGCCACCCCCACCCAAATCAGATCTCTAATCTTTTTATTTTGATTAGATAGCCAAGTACCAAACATGTGGCTGATTGATCTAGGTTGGGTCAAACTAGTAGCAAAGAAGATAAGCCTCCAAATCATTTTGGTAAAGGGACAGTCTAGGAATAAATGTTGAATAGTTTCATTCCCATTACAGCAAATGCACTTCTGACTCCCTTTCCAATTTTTCCTAGCAAGGTTGTCTTTGGTTAGGACGACACCCCTTTGTAGGAACCAAAGAAAAATTTTAATTTTTAGAGGTACCTTTATCTTCCAGATCTTCCTATGCCGAAAGGGTGTATGTGTATCTATAAGATTGAGATACAAGGAACGGACAGAGAATAACCCTGATCTGGTTAAACTCCATCTGAAATAATCTAAACCATCCACCAATTCGACATGGGATATCTTTGCCACTAGACTAAGCCAATCTGTAAGTTTATTATCCACCAAGGCCCTCCTAAAAGATATGTTCAGAGGGTTCGTACTCATCACTTTTGAGACTGTGGCGTGAGGATCTCTCACTATGTTATATAAAGATGGATAACTAACTTTCAGAGACTTAGTCCCTACCCATGTATCATCCCAAAACCTAGCTGCGGTTCCATCTTTAATATAAAAAGAACCTTTTGCCAACACCTCATCTTTGATACGCATGAGGCCTCTCTAAAAATGGGAGTCATTGGGCTTAGCTGTCACCTGGGATAGGCTTTTGGAGTTTAGGTATTTATTCCTTAAAAGCGTTTGCCATATACCTTTGCCATATACCTTCCGTATTCAATAGATTAACCAGTCATTTGGCTAGGAGGCACTTGTTTTGCAATTGTAAATTTAGGATATCTAATCCTCCTTGATCCTTAGGGCGGCACAGGATGTCCCATTTGGCAAGGCGATATTTATGTTTATCAGAAGATCCTTGCCAAAAGAACCTTGATCTATAATGATCTAGGTTCTTTACGACTCCCTTGGGAATCTCAAAGAAAGACATCATGAACATCGGCAGGCTACTTAGGACTGAATTAAGCAGTACTAGTCTTCCCCCATAAGACAGGTACTTCGCTTTCTAGCAAGAGAGTTTCTGTATGAAACGATCTTCTACTTTTCTCTATTCAGAATTAAGGAGTTGTCTATGATGCATAGGGATCCCAAGATATCGAAAGGGATATTCACCAGTATTGCATCCAAAGAGACTAGTATAAAAGGATTCCATCTCTTTAGCAGCTCCATAGTAGAAGACTTCGCTCTTGTGGAAATTGATCTTCAGCCCTGATAGCTGTTCAAAAGCACAAAGCAACAGTTTCAAATTTTGTGCTTGTTCGAGGTTGTGATCAATAAAGATAATGGTGTCATCTGCATACTGTAATATGGACAGACCATCATCTATAAGGTGGGGTATAACACCTCTTATCTCACCGTCGGCTTTTGCTCTGTTAATAAGGAGAGCTAGCATATCTGCGACGATGTTGAATAAGATTGGTGACATTGGATCTTCCTGTCTGAGTCCACGTTTGGTCTGGAAGTAGGGCCCTATGTCATCATTGACTTTGATTCCCACACTCCCACCTGTGACCATAGTTTCTACCCATCGACACCATTTGGGGGAGAAACCTTTCATACGTAGCGTTTGTTGTAAAAAAGACCACTTTACTTTGTCGTATGCCTTTTCAAAATCAATTTTGAAAATGACACCGTCTCTCTTTTTAGTGTGAAGCTCATGGATGGTTTCGTGTAAGATGACGACCCCCTCTATTATATTCCTGCCTGGCATAAAGGCAGTTTGTGTTGGTCTCACTACAGTTTTAGCTACCATATTAAGCATATTTGTGCCCACTTTAGTGAATATTTTAAAGCTCATATTAAGAACACAAATTGGCCTGTATTGCTGAATTTTTATGGCATTATTAACTTTTGGGATTAAGGTAATAATACCAAAATTCAGACTATATAGATCAAGAGTCTCCCTATGCAGCTCAGTGAATAAGGGAAGGAGATCATCCTTTATCACTTCCCAAAACACCTGATAGAATTCCACCGGAAAACCATCTGGTCCTGGAGCTTTATTATGCTCCATTTGGAAGACCGCATCCCTCACTTCAGATTCAGTGAAAGGGCTAATGAGGATGTCATTTTCCTCCGAAGATACCTGTGGAATATCCAGGATTTGGTCTTCCCTAAGGGAGATCATCGCATATGCAGATAGTGTTCATGCAATCTGAAATTTAGAGACAGGTGATGTTCTATGCAGATAGTGTCCATATCCAGATACAGATAGTGTTCATGCAATCTCATATTCCATTGTACGGATATTTTATATTACTTAGTGGAATTTTAGAGACTTTGAGTTGTTCATTGTCTTTAGAGAATCAAGTTAATTATAGGTAATTTTAGAGACTTAGAGTTGTTCATTTTGACAGGCATTTTGCTGGTAACATTGTGATATATACAGCTCATGCCTTTATTGTTGGTTAATGCTGGTGCACTGGTTGCATTGGTGTCGTCCAAGGTCCGAGCAGGCAGTGGCCATGGTTTTGGGGCAATGGGGTTGTGCAGATTTTCCCATGGGTGTTCGGATGGCTTTGGTTTTCCTTTCCTGTGTTTATTTGGATCACTGGATACTCATTGGATGGTGCTCTTGTCAAGGTTTTGCAGCTAATACTCACTAACACCCACTCGTATTCTCTTGTCAAGTTGTCGCTAATTGGATTTTCATATTGCATTTCAGTTCAGCCATCCTGCAAGGCTTAGGCAGCGTACTTGGTGGTGTCGACAAGTTAAAACTGCTCATCGAAGCTATGTTTTGTTTTGGACGCATTGAGCTTTAGGTGTTAGTGAGCTAAGCTTTTGGTTACAAATGGTGAATGTATGACTTTTGGTCACATGAGGTAGAGATATGGATGTTGATGGCTTGCTTATGCTCTGCGAGCTTCTAAAGTATTTTGTACCTATACGATGTTGAATTTGACCAGCCATACATTAGGCTAACTCATATATCAATGAATCAATATCAATGTTTTGTATTCATATTAATCAGTCTCCTTGTATGTATGGTTAATGTATATATTGTATTGAATTTTTGTGCGTTGATAACAAATAATTTGGGATTCATTATGTACTGCTAATTAGCAGCATATATATTGTCTCTATGTGAATGTTTCGCGTTGGACTGTTAGTTGCTAAAAGTATTTATAACCTCAAACTATGTGTCGGTATATATAGCCCCTAAGGTGTCAGACAGTTGGTCGTTATAAACATGTTGGTCGGTATAGGCTATAGCGACGCCACTTTCAGCGACTCCAAGTAAGTGTCGGTATAGATCTATACCGACCGATGGAGCGTCGCTATATTGACCTATACGGACCCACAGTGGGACGCTATTCTGGGGCTGTGGTGTAGTGATTCAAGCACAAAGCAAAGAAAAGAAGAAGATGGCATCACCCTGCCAGAACTGCCCTTGCTGCCCCTTATTTCAACCGCCCAGCATAGTGCTTAGGTTGTGAAAATGTAAACCGAGTTGGTTTTCAAATATGTTTTGGATCTATTTTCGACATAGAAAACATGGAGAACACGTTTTTTTACTCGTTTTCTACTAGAATAAGATCACCCCCCTCTATATAAACAAGCGGATCATAGTCGGTTGAGTATTCAAACTTCTAATCATCCAAATCACAATACATACCCTCTTTTGCCCTACTTTCCCTCTACCTTGCTTGCTCATCAAGTTTCCCAACGGGATTTGGCAGCGTTCTAGGTGGTCTAACCAACCCTAAAACACCCTTCACATGACGATGCTCCTCAACGGGTCTTCTCGAGAGGTATGCGGGAGTCTACCATATGAAGAACGAGCTTATCATCGGCCTAACTGACCCCTCAGCAGTTTCGTTGATCTGTTGCGTTCTTGCTGCGATCTAGATTTTTTGCAACCTTGGATGTGCTAGCCCTTGCTGCAGTCTGACCCAATCAGCCGTCAACAAGATGCTTTCTAGCTAACTGATGCAGCGCCCCAGGGAGATTATATGGATTGAGCTCCCAAGACGGTGCTAGCGAAAGATGTTGATGGACCAAGGATCAAGACGTTGGTCTAAGGCTCTGATATTGTGTGAAAAATAATTGGAACAGCTTGGTATGCCCGCCCTTATTAGGCTGCCGCCCATGTTTATTACATAGTTCGGTTGATACACGTCGTAGTAGGACTTCGTACACGATTGAGTGGCACTCTACATCAACTTGGAGCATGCTTCGTTTGAGCTTATCAACCACTAGTTTTCAGCCATGGAACAACATCAGCATCGGCCATAGAAATGATCAGCCGAACAAGCCAATATCTAAACCTATTGTTTCTTTAGAACTCAGTCTGTTCGGAACCGTATCTATCTATGCTTCTATAACAAGGATCATATAACTGAAATTAATAAGAACATATAATTTCCTTATAGAACAAGTAAAGCGATCCATCTTTTCTTGTAATAACCGCACACACCACACGACGTTCACGCTTATCATACCATGCTAGAGTAGCCCATGTGCCTCCTGACCATATCTGACGTGTAGATGGAGCAAATCACCAAACATATGGATCTTTTACAGAACTAGCTAGATCCATGATCCCGTGCAAACACAAGTTGTACAATCTTTATTTTGCGATGATGGAAGAGTAATCTCTAGATCAAACACAGTGCCATAGATCTAATTAAGACGATCGATGGTTACAACTAACGCTTCTTGGTTAACCTTTATGGAGGAGTAGTGAGGACTCCCCCCCAAAGGTGAGCCCAGAACCTCGAGTGGCCTCCTCAACAATCTTATCCAGCCTCGCCGCCATGTCCACAGTCATGTAGTTTTTCCAGTCGCCGACCTGCCCCTTCCTGAAGAATGTCTCACTCTTGATGCCCAGCCGCGTAGTACTCCCGTTCTTGTTGACGTCCTTGCTCTTGAGATTCTCCAAGCTGCACAGCTCCACGATCTGATCCACCACCCCATCCTCCTCGTCCTCCTCAGAGAAGCCGCACCCCATGAACGCTGCCAGCTTCTTGAGGCTGCCCACCGGATCTCCCAGCATGTCTTCGTACCTGAGGAACAGCACATGGTTGGGCCTCTTCTGGCTCGCGTGCCAGTATTCTAGGGCGTGGAGCCAGTGTGGCCCTCCGGGGAACCGCCCCTCACAGAAGAGCTCAAAAGCCTCCTCGAATTCGGTCACGCCTGCAGTGTCGTCGTCCTGCAGGTCGGCCTGGCCATCGCCGTCGCCGGCGGTGGCGGTGGCGGGTACCGTCGCTGCCACCTTCTTGTAGAAGTACCAGTAGGAAACGAGCACGTCCTTGGGATCCCGGCACACGTACACGATCCGGCACCGGGAACCCTCCGCCGTGATGGCATGGGGAAGCTGGGAGTAGGGAAGGTGCGTTGCAAACAGCCGTGGAGAAGAAGGGAGCGCCTCATACAAACCCCTTACAGCTCTGCCGTCGGCGTCGTCGTCGTCGTCGTCGTCCTCCTGCTGCTGCTGCTGCTGCTGCTGCTGCTGGATGATCATGAACTCCAGGAAGCCGACACAGTCGTGCGGGTTCCGGTGGTTGAGCGGGTGTTGGCCGTCGGACGGCGAGTGGGTGGCACGGTTGAGCGTCGCGAAGGCAAGGGCCTTGAGCCAGGTGGTGCCGGACTTGGGTAGGCTGGCAAGGAAGATGTCTGATGTCTCCGGCTGGAACCATGACGATGCGCCAGCGGCAGCCAAGCCCTTGAGTATGAACTCAGCTTGCCAGAAGCCTCCGTACTGCCGGCGGCGCACCATGAGCCGCGTCTCCAGGGGGAGCGACTCGATTATCTCAGTCTCAGCTGCAGGTACATTATTGGTGTACAGGCTCGCCGGGTTCCTCTGCTGCTTCCTCCTCGAGTGAGCTGCTGTTGCTTCGTCCGATGATGCAGATGCAGCTGGTGCAGGAGCCGCCATTTCTTCACCAGCGAGGACGGCTGCAGGGAGAGCAGCAGTAGTGCTCATGGTGCACTGTGTTTCGGTCGCATAAGCGTTTACATGCATCAGATTCAGAACATCCTTCAGTGAAGACAGAAGGTTACAAGCAAAGGGATTGCATGCCAAAACTCACCAGAATTGATGTCCTCCAGATCGAGCTGTTGCTCCTCGGCCCTGTTGATGCACAACGCCCTCAACCACCAACCTGCAGTACCAATAATACCAATGAGTGCCCATTGGTTGATTTAGGAGTTGTTTTTGTGGGACAACGGTCTGGGGTTTTCGGCACGATATGAATTATTATTGGTGAAGTTTGTTATATATATACAAGGTGCAGCAGAGGCCAAACCTGTTCTGCCTTCTTCCCCACCAGAAAATATTCCTTAGTATATATAATAAAATTGTTCAGTTAGTTGAGGGACAGAATTTGGAATTTGAGTGGAAGAAAAACACCCAGGTATATTAAATTAAGTACAAAGTCCCAATAAATACGTAAACAGAGGTCATAGATGCAGAACAAACACATATATGTGTAAGCAGATCTGGGCACAGCAAACTCCAGAATATATATACAAGCATGGAGACTAAAGGAAAACTTAAGTAGCCCGCAGGCATACAATGTAATCGCCAATGAGTATCATGCATGCATGGCAGCTCTAGGAGTTTACCTCTTACTGACCCAACAATAAAATCATGAGGCCAATGCCCATATGTTTGTTCTAGGTAACATCCTCTAGACTGATATATATGCACGCACCGTGGTCATGCCTTCTGGTTGTGCTTATTCTTTCAGCATAATGTTGACCTTGCTTGCTTCTCTTAACAACACAAAAATGTCGGTGTCAAAGTGCACAAGTTATTGGCCATTTGAACCTAGTTTACTGTTATTTTCTCTGTCCCGCAATATTTGACGTTGGAAACGGTAACCAAGATAGAAGGTAAAAGACCCTTATAGCCCTATGAAGCAATCATCACAACTGCTGAAAGTTTGGAATGACATGCACATTAATTGCTCTCCTTGCTATACTGTTTATGCCCATGGCTAGACTTTTTTTTTCATTTAAACATCGAGGCTACTAATGGATGGTACGTGCTAGGATGAGTGGATGACAAATGATTGATGTCTTGATTGGGCTAGAGTAGGCTATAACGTGAAGCATTATGGGACAAGCTTTGAGTTCTAGAACGTCAATAATTTTGGATTAAGGGAGTATATTGTTTAACCCTTTTTATATGCTTACTGCTTTGTCAATCATTTTAACCGATCACCATTGCCGCTGGATCCAACTAGGACTAGTCTTGATCAGTGACGTATTGCTGCATTAAATTAATTAGGGAGTATGGATGACCAATACTCCCTCCGTCCCTAAATACTGCTATTTTTAGGAGAAAATTTTGTCCACAAATATTGCTATTTCTACTAGCATACTCAGTCCACCAGCCCATTTAATTTCTCATTGGAACTTCCGTGGTCCACCAGCCCATTTAATTTCTTCTAGAGAGTAGTACTTTGGCGCATGGTAATTGGTTGAGTATGTTTAGTTGGCATTAAATGCAGCTCGTTGGAACCAGAGAACTATGGCTTAACGTGCATGATTAATGGTGGAACCCAAATTAATTGATGGTAGAATGGTCTTTTGTTTGCCACACTAATTTGTCTGAAATCTGCTAGAAATAGCAGTATTTGGGGACGGAGGGAGTAGACCACAACATTAATTAAGAGTGTACAATTACATATATCTCACTATCCCCTGCTTATTGTGTGTGAAAGTTATGGATTTATATTATTAACTATGTGTGTAGGGCAGGAATGTAATGATGCACAAATTAGTAGGATTGTGATGCACTGGCTAAAAAAGCGTTGAGAAGACCAGCTACATAGTAATATAATGCACAACTGATACGGAATGAATATCTTACATTTGCTAATTAGAAGATTCTTTCTAGCCCAAATCTGTCCTTTGTTCACTATTACAGCCAATTTGTAGAGGTAGATATAGATACTCCATATAGGTAGCTAGGCTAGCCGCCTACATTGTTATAGAAATAAGCGATTTGTAGAGATAGCTACTTAGCCACCCTTAGAAGTCAATGTCTAGAGATGGTTATTAATCACAACTGTCTCTCTTCGAATCGTTTCCTCGAAATCCACCAAACAATGATAAGATAGGCCAAAAAAGCAATTTTTAAAAATCCGAGAGAACCAACTGGAAGCCATATGCCTAGAGCAATTATTGATGTGTGCGCATATACCTCTTTACCGACCAACAATAAGGGCAGATGCCAAATCTTTACATCCCAAAATTTTTTGGTGTAAACTTTATATTTAAATAGGTGTTTAGATGCTTTCCAAATTTTTTGGTCAACAAGATACATGACACGGGTCCCTAATCAAGTTTACACAGTTTTGAGGCTCCATGGTCCCAATTTCTAAATCTTTAAATCCAAGTTTTACAAGCCCCTGTTTAGATCGATTCTTCCAAAAAGTGCTCATTTCTCCAAAAGTTTTGGTTGTTTGCTGAGAGGGCAATCCCCTAGCGTTTGTGTGAGGCATTTACCATTACATCGTCTAGACTAGTATAATTATTCTCTTTAATACGCCAGAAATCCTTGGCCTCTCAGGGCATCGGCTATTGTTCAGTACTGTTCATTTTGCTATTTTTATTTTTATTCTTTTTATGTTTCACTCCTTTATGCGTATTTTTTCTCCTCTATTTTTTCTGCTTTTTTCTCCTTTTTCATGGTTTTTTCCTCAAAAAACCGGCACAACGTAGCCCATAATGCTAGTATATACGCACACGGACACACGGTGGTTGTGCCTTCTTTTGTGTTTATTCTTCCAGCATAACGTTGACCTAGCTTTCCACTCTTATAACAGCAAAAAGAGATGTTGGTGTCAAAGTCTGCAAGTTGTCTTTGGTTATTTGATCTGATGACTATTGCCGGTGGATCCAACAGTTATATTGCTAGCTTAACCCTTTTTATATGTTTACAATCTTTGTCAACCATTTGAACCGATGACGACTATTGCCGGTGGATCCAAGTCGATACATTAATTAGGGAGTATGGATAACCAATAGACTGCAACATTAAGAATAAGGAACTATACATATCCCTATCCCCTGCTTGTGAGTGAAAGTTACGATTTTATTTTATTGATAATGTGTTAAGAGCAGGTAGAATGATATGCACAAAGGAGCACGATGGTGATGCAAAGGCTAATAATGTGTTAAGAGCAGGTAGAATGATGCACAAAGCAGCTCGATCATCGATCTTGCTAAACGAAAAAAAAAAGATAATCCTGCTCGGCGCACCGGCACAGCTTGCACATGGCCGCCGCCTGGCGCTCAGCCCCTCGGCAACTGGCGACTGCAAACTCAAATAAAATATTTGAATGCCGTGAAAGTAAAAGCTTCTAAAAATGAGACGTTGGACTGGGGTTGGAGGGAGTTGATACTTTTTTTTTAGGAAACAAGAGAGACTCAGGAGTCTACTGAAAAATTTATTAAAAAAGGTAACCAATGAGATTATAGAAAGGCAACGAAGAACAAGAAGAAGGGGCTAAAAAAAGAGCCAGCTAGGATCACCCACTGCTCAACGTTCAAGAAACAGAAAAAGAGAAAGAAAAATGTTTGTGCATTGCAACGTGAACAAAATAATTCTATGGTAATTTTAGGTTTAAATGTGTTGTAACATCGGTGGCACCACAACTCTCTGATCACGAGCTCAATCACTCAATCTCACACTATAGTTGTATACTAACTGCCTCCTGACTCCACTTGACCACGTCCACCATTTGTTCGAGGTTGGAGCTGTTTTAAGCCTTGTTTAATGATTTTTAGATTTTCCGTCACATTAAATCTTGCGGCACATGCATAAAACATTAAATATAAATTAAAAAATAATTAATTGTATAGTTTATCTATAATGGCAACGGATCTAGTGCAAACTCATCTCCTGTGCAAACTGTGCAAACTCTAATATGGACCGCAGGATGTTGATCCAAGGGTGCGGAGAGATTGAGTCATTTTGCACTTAACCGCCCGCTCTTAATCACACTTTTACAAATTCCTCCTTCCACATCTCTCATGCGCCTCCTTGGATCAACATCCTGCGGTCCCGATTAGAGTTTACACAGTTTGCACGGGAGATGAGTTTGCACTAAATCCGTTGCCATCTATAATTTACGAGACGAATCTTTTGAATCTAGTTAGTCCATGATTGAACAATATTTATCAACAAACAAAAGTGGTACAATCCATTTTGCAAAAAAAAAACTACTAAACAAGACCGTCGTAGTGCACATTGGTCTTCAGGTACTCTACTCCACACGCCTCCTACATGTAGGCTAGGTGCAGTGTGGCATCAGACCATGTGTGGAATCATCCCCCATTTGGAGCCCTCCGTTGTTGTACCCAACCGACGAAGTGATCGCCCACATCCCAAGGAAGTTAGCTCCTCATGATCGAGGTGCAGTGTGGCATCGGACCAGTTTCGCGGTCTGCTTACGAGCTATTACTAACAAAAGCAAGACAACCGCTTAGCCCACGAAACACCAACCAAGCCATCGAACACCTACGGAGGGAGGAGAGAACAACTCTTACCACTACACCCCAAAGTCACTAGTTGCTTAGCAAAATAGCAATAGAAACAATCCTGCAGTATTTACTCCATAAGATTTTGAAATGGAGATTGAAGCCCTAACCTAATTCTAACAAAAAAAGTTTCAACTACAAATTTTTAACTCTCATCGAGATCTAGAACTCTAGTTTTGACCAATTTTCCATCTAAGATCATTTAATAAAATTTGACAATATGAAAATTAAATTCATTAATCTTAAAACATAAATTGGAGCCCTAAATTATTTCAAATGAAAAAATAGTCAACTCAAAAGTTCTAGATATTTTTGAATACTATAGCTTTTGTTCAGACCATATATCCATCCGAGATCATTTGAAAACATCAAAGTCAAATAAATTAAGTTGTAGTGGCAGTAGGATGCCCTTATTGTACCATACAATAATATCATCTACCACAGCAAACCAAAAAAGGCTTGAGGTGTAATAGTTACTTTCACATTTTTTTTGAAGGTGTAATAGTTACTTTCACATTGTTCACTATTTCTTCTTTTCTTAAGATAACACATCATTGTTGGCATGATTAATTTAGAGCTTTCACATTAACATTACAGGTGCATCCATATCTTCATACGACATGCAGGCATAATAGTAATACCATCTACCACGGCAACCAAAAAAGACTTGAGGTGCCATAATTACTTTCACATTGTTCACACATCATTGGCATAATTAATTTAGAGCTTTCACATTGACAGTTACAGGTGCATCCATATCTTCATAAAACATGCAGGCATGCACTTAATCACAGACGTCCAGCAAATAAGAACATACATATGCATACACAGAATTTCGTACATAAAGACACATCAATTTATGAATTAGGGACCTGTTTCACCATTTCAGGCAAGAACCCACAAACAGGCCCTAGATGCTAGCAGGCAGCTGACGCCTCCTGTAGCTAACCATTATTTTCCCTTTAGCTTCCATCATGAACGTGCTTCTGTCCACAACAGGAAATGGTGACTCTAATTTCATCTCAAAATTCCGTAGCAAGTGGCTCCATATCGCCTTAATTTGGAGATAAGCATAAGCCTGACCTAGGCAAGCGTGTCTTCCGCCACCAAACGATGTGTAAGAGAACTTGCCACCAACTTTGTCCTCCTCTCTTCCGGGGCCAAACCTATCTGGGTCAAACACATTAGGATTCTTATAAATATGAGGTATGCTACCATTGAGGAGTGTTGGGCTAACTATGGTATGTCCTCCCGGAATCTCATACTCAGTTCCATCCCTGGTCCTTACAGTAAAGGGTTTATGTGCCTTCCGTATACTCAGTGGTGGGACAGGGTGCAAACGTACCACCTCCTTGATGCAGTTGTGTAGGATCTCCATTTCAAGGAACACATTGTAGTCCAAGTGGCACCCATGTTTCTGCATGATTTGTTGTTGCTCCTCAACGGCAGCCATAGACCACCTTGGGTTGTTGAGTAGGAGAGCTCCAGTCCATGTGCTAGTAGTATTGCTTGAGTGTAGTCCAGTCAAGACCACGAAGATGATCAGCCCAACAACCTCTTCTTCGGTCGTTGGCCGGCCATCTTTGTATTTGGAATTTGTCAGGATTTGCAGCACATCATCCTCAACATGGTTTGAGCCTCTTCGTGATTGCACAATCTGGGTCAGTATTTTGGATAGCTTGGCGCGCGCCTTGTCACGTCGTCGGTTGGATGGAAGTGGGGCATATGGGAATAACACGCTACTTAGGCGTGTGCCATTATCAAAAAGTTGATAAAACAAAGTCCATGTCTCTCCCATCATCTGCTCCCGGAACTCCTTCCCGACCAGGCATCTAGCGGTGATTGCCATGAGAACATGCTTCATCTCTTGTTTTAAATCAGTAATGCCATGTTGCTCCCATTTTGCAAAGTAGGCCTGTAGAAAAGAGTAGAATGTAACTAAGTTAGGCGTCTCTCATTATAGAAAACATGTGTGAAAAAAGTGGTGCGAGAATAATTACTATGACCTACATTTTCTTTATTGGAATGCGAAACCTACTCGTGTGGGTTTCGTACTAAAATAAAAACAGAGTAGAAATTACAATGTAAAATTAGTTTTTGATTGGCAGAAAGTTTGAGAACAACTTTAAAGAAAAAGTACTTCAATTTGAAAAGATTTATAGAATATGATCAACATTTATATTTTAAGATGGGTTTACTGTATGAAAATATATTGTGTAATTTGATATCATAAATGTTAATAGTTTTTTTAATATGTTTGGTCAAATTTGATATTGGTTTATTTCTCAAAGAGTGAAATTATTAGGTCTAATTGGGCTATGCTACAGCACTCTTGGAAAGAGAGTGGTATATTTCTTTCAAAGAAAAGAGTGATATATGTTGGCCTCCTTTTTAACTTTTTACTTTCATGACTGGATACCGAACAATTACATGAATAGCAACATTATTAAATTGGTCTAATTTACAAGCTAGTCCAACTTTGTACTGTTCCCTTTTCATTTCCAAAAGGCTATGTAGTCCCATAGAAGGAGGGCTACATACATACACATTGTTAGTAGCAGTCCAGCTACAATGTTTTATGGTTATAACAAGACAAGTATCCAGGTGTTTAAATGATTATAACCGCAGGAAAAATATACTAAAAATCTGCTACTTCGACGGAGGTGTATAATTGACTGCATCGCTCCTAGCCATATCACAAAAGATGAAGAGTACAAAAGTATAGGCATTACCTCAACTTCTTGAATCATGGGACTAACCATGCTCCTCAACTTTCCTGATTTTAGAGCATCTTTCATGAACCCAGTAAGCCAATAATGTGTTGTGGTATCGATGCCATAGGTCTCTTTCCCAAGTATTGGCTCAAAAAACTGTATGGCAGGACTAACAGCAATCTCGGAAGGCATCCCTTCAAAAAACTGACCTAAGACTTCTGGTCCGACCAGAAATGTTGCCTTCAGTCCAAAGATACTCACTGTGAACACGCTTCCTAACTTGGTATATTGATCTTGGATCATTGCGTGGAAACCCTTAGTGAGAAATGCATGTAAAAGCATAACGATAGAACCATTATTAGCCACTGGTGGAGGCAATCTGTTGCACACTGGAGCAGGCACATTTCTTCTTATTAGAGCCTTGGTGATTACTCCAATTATCAGAACAATAGCTAATGCGAGCCACACAGAACCGTTTGTGGCATCCATACTGCAATAGTACAGCAAGAACACGGACATGAATGAGCAGTTATATTTATATTATTAAACATACTTCAGAAATAAATAATAGCCTTACATACATGCCGAAAAAGACACTGCTACTCAGAGAATTTATAGATAAGCAGCTAGAATGGGTTTGTAGAGGCGGCTGCCTCATCCACCTCTGTCGTCTCTACGTCTATACGTGGTTGCCTATTAAGAATTCACAAAGCATAAAAAAATGGAAAAAAAAATAACTTTTAAGCATTTGAAGAAGTCTTTTTTAGCATGCCTTGGAAGAAGTCGTGTGGTGGTTTGAATCAAACTCAAGATGTACGGACCCACACACAGCTCCCATATATACCACTACATCCTAAAATCACGTGTGACTAAGTTTGTGTGAACTTTAGCAAATTTTGTAATCAATATTTCAGCTCCCAGATCATTTCAAACAAAAATAGTACAAATTGAAAAGTTTAAGATCTTATGAGTACTATAACTTTTGGTTTAAGGCGCCTCTCTAAGTCATTGTAAAATCCAAAAGAAAATTATATTTTGAACCTCAAGATTAAAATATAATTTTTAGGCTCCTAATGTTTTCAAATTAAGAAGATGTCAACTATAAATTTGTATTTGATCTTGACAACTTAGATATGCAGCTTGTCTTGAACCAACTTAATTTATTTGAAAAGTTCTTTTTTGTGTTGCACCTGTTTCTAGAGGCAGGCCACATTTTCAACCGCATATTTAAATCGATTTCTAGAGACGGGTGGAGTTTCTTGCCGTCTCAGCGCAAATTCCTCCACCATCTACACATGAGAGATTTTCCCAACCGTCTTTCTGAAAGTAGAGGGCATTTCTGACTTACAAATCAATCTCTAAAGTCGGACTGTCTCTGAAATCATTTTAGAGACGGGTTTTTATTGAGCGGTCTTTGGAAAAAAAAGGAGGTGTCTCTGAAAATTGTTTTTTATAGTAAATATTTATGTAGAATAGTTTGCGTGGTTTAGTAGCCAATGACCACAGCACTCAAATATTTGCGTCTGTTTCATATATCCACATCAGCAGCAGCCTCTCGACAGACATTATGTGCTTATTAAGAGAATACTCAAGTAGATAAGTTTTGTACTCTGTAGGCTATGAAAGGCTGAAACAAACATGGATACTTGCCACACCAGCAGAAGGCTGGCGCGACGGTGTGTGCCAGCAAACTCATGTTTCTTTGTTGGTTTTTTTTTTCTTTAAAACTTATGTTCAGCCAGAAAGCCTATCGACCCTAGAGATCCACTTAATGCAGCCACTCCTAAAGACATTTTTTTGGTGAAGTCCGCTTAAGTGAACCATTCCTAGAAATGCTTAGGGATTTTTTTTGAACGAACAGGAGGAGCTTGCGCCCCTACTGAAATTTATTAAAAGAAAGAAAGGAGAACGTCCAAAAAAAGAGGAGCTACAAAAGGAGTTACAATGCTTAGGGATTGGTTGCTGGCATGCGCGTTGATGGCATATCGTCATATTCTAGCCCATGTCTAAAAATCAGTTGTATAGTAGTGAAAGCAATTTGAGCAATTTAATCAATCATTGCATTAGTTCAAAGTCATCATTTAGACGTTGACTTAAATAATGTATAAAACACAGCCATGTTACCTAATCAAACAACGAACTCGATCAATAGCAAGAGGATGAGTTTTGCTATGGAACCTATATATTCATTCTCTGATAGTACAACATCTGAATATCGCAGATCAAACTCAAATTTTGCAACTAATGAAATTGGATGCTTAACTCTGTTGTACATAATATGTAACAAACGTGCCCGTGTGTTGCAATGGAATACAATGTATAGGAATATCCACATCATATCCTTAAATGTGAGTTGTCCTAAGTCGTATGAATGTAGGTCATGACTTTGATTCACATATGAGATGCATAGGGCGTGACCCAATATATACTAGAATTGGCCGTATTCATCGATCACTAGATGCAAGTTCGAACTCGTATTAGTAGAGGTCATGGTGAGTCCTGTCACATAGATTCGAAAAGGAAACTCTCTGTTATCCAGGTAGGCGGAGGTGGACGAAAAATTGATGTTTGCCTTTTTAATATTAGGTGTGTGTATATATATAGATATAGATATGGTTAGATTAATATTAGGTATAGATATAATAATAAGAACAAGAAGACTATGGTTACCTTCGGATCCAACACGAAGCTTTTCTTGCTCTATGGTATGGCAGTGTGGAGTGTAGGCATCAATCCCAGATGTGTACGTTCTAATGTAATGGGATTGGCCTGCACAGGTTTTATAGACACCGCAGGCATGCCCATATATGGCCATATGTCAATCATTTACGTAATGTCAACCATTTATATATATAATGTAATGGGATTGGCCGAAGGCTAACGGCCGTGTTAGCCGCCAGGAACATAGAATATATGACATGTTCACAAACTTCTTTGTTCCACGTTAGGGTAAGGCCTTTGAATTCAACTGAAGAAGATTGAATATATTGCGGCGGAATGCTTATAACCTCTAAGAACGGCTGTTATAGCCGCCAGGAACATAGACAACAGCTGTCGCTCAAAACAGCTGCTGCTGACTGTTTTAACAGAGTGTTTTGTGAGAGGAGGCAGCTGCAGCAGCAGCTCCGACAGCTGCGAAAACAAGCTGCCGAACACACGTACACATTTGAATACACACATACACCACCATACCCCCAACAAATAAATACCTCCGAGAGATTAGTAAAATCACCACATGCTCATTGACTTAATTAAAATGAACCTAATCTTCTCCCATCAAGTTTGGACCCATTCTCCGAACTAGCACTCTTAAAAGTTCCACATGATTTTTCTTTCGGGAAAGCAGTTCCACAAGTGTTTGTAAATCATGAATATGGAAATTCCTGCCAACAAGATCCAGGCCTGTAGCCCAGGCTACTTCTGCTAATCAATCCCCGTCATCATATCTTGGTGAGAATCTCCTCATCAGTGCAGATTTTCCTGGAACAAGGTTCTTCTAATGTTTGTGTGGCTGCGCTTTTCCGGACATGAAATTCAATGATAGTTTGGTACTATATATGTACGTAGCTTTCAGGGTTCATCCGTCTTAGACTCGACAGATCTTTCTCATTTGCAGCTTCCATTAAATTAAACAATGTCAGTCGTGTCCATCTGTCGGATTTGGATAAGTTTTGGCCTCACATGAGTTTGTTCCATATAGTATGTTGATGTGATGCTTATCTCATTCTTTTCAATTTCTAATGTGGAACGAAACTTGAAACTTTGAATTGTGAGTTCATGGTCGACTAAACCTTAACTGGCGGCATTAGCAGTAATATTATATTCATGTCAATCTTGAATTGTGCTTTCTTGACATTACTAAGAGGATTCCTCGCGCATTGCCGTGGGTATGAAAAAGAAATATAAATAAGTTAAAATGTGTATTGTTTATTTGGATAGCTTGTATGTTCAGAAAAATGTGTGACTTGTTGACATGCACATTGGAATTGCATGAGCTAGTGGATTTTAAATGTGTCACTACTGGAAAGTCGAAATACCCTGACGGTGCCGGTTTTGTTTTGACGGTTATTGCAAGAACCGTCAGGGTAATTCCAATTTTTTGACGGTGTACACAAAACACCAAGGGAAATTGCATAACCGTCAAGGTAATTCATATTAACTTGTGGGTTTAAGAAACCGATAAGGTAATTAATTACCCTGTCAGTTTGTGTATTTATCCTGATGGATATATATAAGAATACACATAGGGAATTGTATGAAGGTGCAAAACTATTGAAGAAAGCTTGCCAAAAATTTCTACCATCCCTGCAAAGATTGAGAGGCGAGCTACAAAGTGAGAGGTGGGCTGAAAGCCCGCCAAGAAAATCCCTGCAGGCTATTGCTGGCCGCACGATGTAGAAAAAAAAAAGAAGACAAAGAAAAAAAAGGCAACTAACCCTATCTCAGCCCCTGGCCGACACATCGCACCTCCAACCTCCCCCACACGCGCGCCGACGCCGCATCTCCACCAGCCGTCGCCTCCCCATCCTCCCCCACGCCGACGGCTCGCATCCCCCCTATCTTGGTATATGTATCCATGGTTCTATGTATATTATATTAATAAATAAATCTATTTTACATAATATGGAAAATGCTATGCCAGTTTTTTCCTTGGCGGTTTTGCACCGACAGGGAAAAGAATTGCCCTGATGATCCACTTTCGACAGGGAAATTTCACCTACAGAGGGAAAACACTATTCCCTAAGGGTAAGAAATCGATAGGGAAGACAAACACCGCCAGGGAAGAAAGGATTTTTTGACGGTGTGTAGACCGTTAGGGTAAATGATCATATAGCCTATCGGTTCTCCACTGCTAAGGAAATAGATTTCTCTATTGGTAATCCACTTTTTTTACGGTGTCTACCGTCAGACAAAAAACAATTTTTTTGACGATTTTACAATTTCCCTGTGAGTTTTCCACCGTCAGGAAATCAAAATTGTATTTGGCTGATGGCACACCGTCAAGGAAATAGTCTTTTCCTTGTCGAGATAGCCCTTACGGTTATTCCCTGACGGTTCACCATCAGAGAATTTATTTTTAAAATTTCCTGATGATGTTTTATTTTTCCGTGACAGTAATGACACCGTCAACGAAGTTTGGCTTTTCAATAGTGTGTGTGATAGTGGATTGCCTAGTTAGATAGCCTGTATGTTGAGAGAACTAAATAGTAAGGTGTAAAGTGTGATAGTAGATTGTTTAGTTAGATAGTTTTGCATGTTGAGAGAAAAAGATACTGAGATTTTAATTCATGAGAGTATAAGATTAGTTACATGTGTACGGCTGCTACGGTATACAATCTTATTCCCGGTCAAACTAGTGTTTTTCACGGCGTATTACTAGATTATTATATTTGTTTATGACGCCATGATGAGCAGATGGTGGCTCGCCATCTACATGGACAGGGGCCATTATAATCTACAAGTACAATTATGCAACTTACCCATCCCTGTGTTCTCATAGTACGTCGTCAGCTCTAGGAGGCTTCATGGTGGTTTCTCGTTGGCCCACATCGAATAAGTTCAAGTTTATCTGGAGTTATTCACTCTCAATATTTCTTGTAGCACATGGACCGTGTAACGAATGTTCAAGTTATACAACATTACTTTTTTGCACAAAATTTATATTATTAAAACATTGCAAGAATAATATTTTCTTTATGTTTCATCGGTATTTTTTTTGTTTAAGAAATTAATCATTCGGGAACATGAAAAAAGGGTTCTGCATAACAAGTTTCATAATAGATTTGCATAACTTGTGCAACTATAATATTCAACATCTATGTCTTCAATTGTTGCAATGACTAGAGGAAATTAAACACATAAGTTAATAGTAAAAACTAACATGATTATCTAACATAGTGATAACACATGAAACTAAATACAGTAAGTTCATCGAATAAGTTAGGTGGCATACACATAAAAACACAAGTTAGATACACAAACTTTGTTCAACAAGTTAGGTAGCATACATATAAAAACAAAAATTAGATAGTAACTCTATTATTTAACATAGTACCACAAAAAGCTATATAGAAAAAAATTAGAGAATAAGTTAAGAATCACAATTGATTACATAATATCATAGAAAGTTATGCATATATAACTTATATGTATAAAAAGTTATACTATATAACTTATGTACATAAGTTTACTCCCACTACTCTAAATTATAAGGCATCTTGGCTTTTCTAAATTGAATTTATTATATATCTAAACATTGTGTATATCTAGACACATAGCAAAATCAATGTATCTAGAAAAATAAAAATATTTTATAATTTGGAATAGAGAGAGTACATAAGTTACACAATACAACTTATATACATAAGTTACAAGACTATACTAGTGTATATAGAAAGTTATGCTTATGTAAAAGTTATTCTACAAAAACATAAGTTATATAATACAATTTAGCAGAATAGGTTAGCAACATAACTTATAAGTTAATATACATAAATTGCTACTAGAAAAATAAAATTCTTCAAAACATATGGAAGCGGGGTCTAGTTTTGTTCACCTTGTCATGTTGAACACACCAGTATAGATGGAATTAAAAATAAATATATCATTCAGAAGTTATAGTAATTTGAAATAAATATTTGCTCTTTTGTATGTTGACGTCAAGAGCATAGGGAAAGGGGACTGGGGGAGGAGGGCGAGCAGCCGTCATGCATTAGTTATCAGATTGTTCGCTAAAAGCATGAATGTCCACAGAAACGGATCCTGAAGTACTGGCGCCTAGGGTTTCCTAGGTGACTCGAAAGAAGGGTTCCCTAGTTCCCCGTCTCGTCCACGTCTTTCTTCTAGATCTTGATCCATCTCCTTCCCAAAGTTTTGGATCTATATCTTCCACATCCCATCAACGAGAGTCCACTTTCCCCTTTGGTGATCGGAGCCAAAACTCGACGTGCTAGCCCTGAAGAGTTTCCTCCGTCTCAGGGATTTTCTCTTCTTGAAATTCTGATTTTGAGTCATGGTTAGGATGGAGATCGTTGAAGGTCTGATGGGGAAGATGAAGTTGTCAGAGAAGGAACAGGGTGGGGTGAAGATAGGTGGTGGTGGCAGTAGACGCACCCGCCCGGTGGAGCCATAGGCAATTAGAAAGGTCATGGCGGAGAAGCTGGTGGCGCCAAAAACCCTAGAGCACACTCTGGGGTGCGTGTGGTGCCCGATCAAGGGGGTCAACTGTAAGGATTTTGGTGAGAATCATTTCCTGTTCACCTTCCTACATTCATCTGGCAAACATAGGGCCCTAGAGGATGATCCTTGGATGATCTCCAAGGATCTTGTGGAGGTGGTGGATTTTGATGAAACAAAAACTTTGGAGGAGATGGAGTTTAACCTAATCCCTATATGGGTAAGGGTTTCAAACCTTCCTTTTGGTATGATGGATTAGGAGACCGGTGCAACCCTAGGATAGAAGATCGGTGTGCTCAAGGAGGTGGATGTTGGGCAAGATGGCATGGCGATGGGAAGGGTTTTATGAATCAAGGTGATGATAGATATTTGAAAACCTCTAATGCATGGAATTATAGTGAAGGTGGGAGCTGTTGATGAGGAGAAGGAGAAATGGTGTCCCTTTGCTTATGAGTTTCTCCTAGATTTCTACTATATCTGTGGTCACATAGGTCACATTGAGAGAAACTGTGAGATCCAGATGGAAAAAGGTGAACCACAACTGTTCTCGAGGAGTCTTAGATACATCCCTGAGAAGAAGAGAGGGGAGGGCCAACAGGTGGGGAAGATGTGGTCAGGAAAGGCACGTGGTCCTTGGATAGGAGGAGGGTCCAATAGTAGAAGTTCTTTTGACTCACGTGGTGGTTGTTGGGGCTCTAGGGGCTTGGGTAGTGATTCATCAACTTGGAGGAAGAGTACTGATGGGAAAAATATGGAGAAGGGTGAGGAAGTCACTAGCCCTCTAAAGGAGATACAGACAACAAAGGAGGTTGGTGGAGGAGCAAGGAAAAATCTTTCTTTGTAGCTTATTAAAACAAAATTAGGTGGGGTGAAGAAAGCAGGAGGAGAAAATCTGGGAGGGGGTGATAAGGAGAAGGCGAAGGGAGACGATAGGGAGAGTGTAGAGGGAGATAGGAAGGAGCTAGAGAAAAAAATCAGGGCATAGCACTTACAGAAAGATGGAGCAAAACAAGCTCACAAATCGCGATAGAAGAAGGAGGGGATAGTGGAGAAAAAAGGAAAATGGAGATCGATGGAGAAGTTTTTGGAGTGAAGGATGGTGTAAAGAAGGTGAAGGGGAATGATATGATAGTTGAGGACCAGAAAACATTTGTAAATGAAGCAGTACCGGTGGACCGATCCTGCGAGACCCAATGAAGATTGTTGCCTAGAACTGTCGGGGTCTAGGAAACCACTCGACAGTTTGGAGTCTTCTGGAGTTCCAGAAGATGGTGGGGGCAGATATTCTTTTCCTGTCGAAGACAAAGCTAGACAGGAGGAGGATGGAGAATTTTAGGTGGAGTTGGGTTTAAGCAATATGGTGGTACGTGATTATGTCTGAAAAGGGGGAGGGGGATTAGCGATGTTTTGGAGGCGGGGAATAAATGCGGTTTTGTGAATTTTTTCCAATAACCATATTGATGTTGAGGTGCTGGGAGATGATGGTAATAAATGGAGGTTCACCGGTATATACGGCCACCAACAGACTGAAGAAAAAACATAATACGTGGACGCTGATGAGGGATTTGCATGGATAGGAAGATCTGCCATGGATGTGTGCCGACGATTTTAATGGGATCCTTTTTCAGTACGAGAATGAGGGGGGTACTCGGAAACCACAATCACAAATGGATCACTTCAGAGAAGCGATGATGGACTGTGATTTAGAAGATTTGGGTTTTGAAGTGGATGTGTTCACTTGGTGGAATAACCAACACATGGTGGAGGGGGTATGTGAGGGAACGACTAGACCGGGCTCCGGCAAATTTGGAGTGGAGGACAAAGTTTCTTTTGTTCCATGTTCAGAACGGTGATCCGCGGCATTCCCACCATAGGCCAGTCATCATTACGACTGAAAGAGAATACCAGTTGTACAAAGAAATAAGGTGTTTTTCTTTGAAGCCAGCTGGCTTGAGGAGAATTGTGAGGAGGTGGTCAAGGAAGGATGGGAGCAAGGAGAGTCTGAGGGCCTAGTGAAGATAGATCAGCTGATCGGGAGAGTAGCAGGAAACCTGTCTTGGTGGAGCTCGAATGTATTATGGGGGTTGGAGAAGAAGAGGAAGAAAACAAAAAAAGATTTGGATGCTGCAGACGTAAATCTATTTCAGAGGATGGTGTTTCAAAAGCGGCGGTGCTTAGGTTCTAGCTTGGTAAGGTGGAGGAGCAAATAAACTTGTACGGGAGGCAGAGGTCGCACACTCGGTGGTTAGAGAAGGGAGATAGGAATACGACTTTCTTTCATGCAACTTGCTCTGATCGGAGAAGGAGAAATAGAATAGGACCTCTAAAAAATGGCGATGGGGGTTAGGTGGAGGAGGAAGTTGAGAAGCAGGATTTTATTACTAACTGTTTTATGCAGCTCTTCTCGTCGAATGTAAATGGTGATGCCTAGGAAATTCTTGATGCTGTACAAAATCGAGTGACACCAGAAATGAATTTGCAGTTGAAAACGGATTTACAGAGAAAGAAATAAAGAATGCTTTGGACAGCATCGGCTAAAAGGACGAACTGAGTGTTGTTTGGTTGAGTGCAGGCAACGGGCAACGGCAGTGTAAATGGAAATGAAAACCAGCGGCAACTATTAGGCCTTGTTTGGATGTTGTCGGATTTACCTCAATCCACATGTGTTGGAGTGGATTGGGGTGGGATGTAGTTCAAATTCTACTCCAAATCCAATCCACCCCAACACATGTGAATTGATGCGAATCCGACTACATCCAAACAAGGCCTTATGGGGGAAAAGATAACGCTACTTGTTTGGTTTGGTGGGGGTAATGGTTTTGATTACATGCTTATTAGGGGTGTTTAGTTCCCTATAAAATACAAAATGTAAAATACCAACTACTTTAGAATGATGAAATACAAAATACCAAAATTTTCAAGGTTATGTTTAGTTTCATCCCAAATGCAGAATTTATTGCTCTCATTAGAGCCTCTTGAGGCTTTTTTGTATTTTTTGGCCTCTTTATTCCAAAATTTAAAATGGAGAATAGACACCTTTTTACCAAAAAAATTTGCATGGCATTTAGTTCCATTATGTAAAATGATAGAGCTAAACTCAAAACTTTTTGGGATAAATGGAGAACTAAACACCCCCTTAATCATGTTTGGTTAGTTGTTTGCAGCTGGAACGTTAGCTACTTGCTGTCGAGAACATCTTAGGCTCTGTTTGGTTTCTCCTTATTTTTTTTAACTCACATCACATCAAATATTTAGACACATGCATGAAGTACTATATATATATATATATACTAATTACAAAATTAAAAATATAGCTAAAGAATAATTTGCGAGATAAATCTTTTAAAGTCTAGTTAATCTATTATTAGATACAAATTATCAGATAAAATAAAAATATTATATTATATATTAAATTTTAACACTCCAAACAAACAAACAAACTAAACGCGGCTACTCGTGGAAAAAGTCGTCAGCTATTCTGCTGCCCTGCCATGGTCATGGAGGTTCGGTCAGGACACTGCTCCACCCGCACATGTGGGTTGGCCAGCCCTCGTCGCTCGTCAGGCAACAGCAGGATTCGGCCGGAATTAGGCCCATGCCCATCGGTGCTGAACTGCTTAATCAGCACCAATCAGCATAAGCGGACAGAAGTAGCCCAAACAGGTTGTTGGGCTGTTATTTGAGCACGCACGATTTTGTGTCCACTGCAGCAAGCCTTGTTGACTCACTGGCCCGTATACACTAACGTTTCAGCCCAACAAAAGCATATTTGGTTCAGGTATTTTTTTTTCATGTTCTATTTTCAAGTTAGTTTCATTCATCATTAAACATAATAATGATAATGTAATTTAAATATTTCATGATTTTTTTCTTAATGTTCTGTGGTATCTGTAGCATTTTTTTTTATACTTGATGTTTCATTTTAGTTTGTTCTACGTGAAATTCTATTGTCCCATGTGTATACTTTTTAGCCTAATTCTCAGGCACCTTGGTGGCAGGGTGTGAACCTAAGTGGCACATTGCTACAAGTTTAAGGCCACCAGTGTATTTAAGTCATAACTTTTTTGTTTCACATGCTTATATTCAACGTCCTGACTAATTTATAGTAATATTTACCAATCATTTTACAACAGTGGTTGCACATCCATAACGTTTAGTTTAAGGCGCACAAACTTTTCCTTCTGCAAATTTTTATTATCTGCTCCAGGTGTAAAAATTTTGTATACCTATTGTACAATTTTTAGTTTTATTATTATTTTTCTTAATATACATTATTTCTCTCTTGAAGACATAACATTTTTTCTGTAGACTTGGAAGGACCTATTTATAGCCATAATATTTACTCATGAAGCTGGAACTTTTTTCTTCCCAATTTTTACCCCGTGAAGCTAGATCATTTTTCTCCTTAATTAATTAGAAGCAGTTTTCTCGTGAAGCTATAACATCTTCTAGTGAAGTAGAATAATTTTCTTAAGAACCTACTAGAACATTGTCCCAAGGCTCCCAACAACTTAATGATCTCTTTCCATGTGTTGACACCATTTTTGGGCACGTGTCTAGGATGGCAGGATAAGGTGGCAGTACGATGCGGGTTGCTGATAAGGATGGTTGCCGATGAGGGAAAGGTTGAATGTGACTAAGTCCTCAGGCAGTAATACGGTGCCGATGACCAAGTAAAAAGGTCTGCCGATGACTATGGCAAGGGGATTGCCGATGACGCGAAGGAGGAGTCCGGAAGCTGCCAGTTGTCATGTGGAGGAGTTTCGGTTTGTTACGAAGGATGGTTTTATTATTTCCTTAGTTATTCGCATCGTTTTGTATACGGGTTCCGTGTAAATTGGAATTCGAATTCTAATCGTGTCTGGTCATAGCTCTTTGAGCAGGGTATAAATATAAGCCCTAGGACCTTGTAATCAGACATCTATCAATCAATCAAACACACGTTTTTACTCATATTCCAGCATCACTTTTCGACGACTTCGTCATACTTTTTCCCTTTTATTACGAGTTCTTAGGAATTCGTCGACTTAAGCTCGGCGTGTTCTCAAGTTCCGCGTGAGTACCTCTTAGCCGTGACATCCGGGCGTATCGCTGTTGTCAGGACTAAAGTATTCGAGTTATCACCTTTGTCGATAGTAAGGTCAAATCGGCTGGCACGCCTTAACGTTTGAATCGGGTATTAGCCTTTTGTGTTTGCAGATCAGTTTTGCATCAACACATCTTTTGGCACGCCCAGTGGGACAGATTCAAGATCAACATGTCGATCTCCGACCTCGATCAAGACAACGTCATCCCCGTGACGGAAGCTAACCTCAAGGATGAGCAGAAGCAAGCTATTGCTCAAGCTATGGAAGAGTTCAAGCAGCAATGCCTGAAGTCTTTCAGCATAAACAGGAGCGGCGAAGTGGTCCAGAAAGATGCACTGCCGGCACCACGGCAGGTCACCTTTGACGCCAATCCTGGCAAGCTTCAAGACATGGTTGATAATGCCATCAATCGAGCGTTGATTAACCAAGCTGGTGTACTGTCTAATACGGTTTTCAACGCCGTGGCAAGAACCTTCAAGGAAGGACAAATCCCGCCGGATTATGTGGGCCCTTCCCATCATCAACCCACGGCACCAGAGGTCACGGCTCCATCGGTTGCCTTGACAAGTGCGAGTGCACAGTCTGCCGTTCCTCCGAGTACATTGGGGACTACTGGTGCACTATCTATGCCGATGGTAACCAACCCACAAATTTCAGTTGGGCAGCATAAACTGACAACAGATATGTTGGCATCGGCAATGTCGGGGTTGACTCTTCCTCCTAACTGGTGGGGTTATGGTATGCCTCCAGAGTTGACGCCGGGAACATCACAGATAACTGACATGAGGGGCAAAACTCCTATGACATCGGTACCTTCCAATGTGCCGGTGAACCAGAGTCCTCGGTATACCACAACTACTACTGCAAGGCCTTACACCGGAAATCCTCAAGATCCAATGTTCCAGATGCCTAACGCATCGGCAGAATCAATACTGGTGCAACAGAGGCCTATGGCCCAGTCAGGGTATGTCAATTCAACGACGGTACCCAATTACCAATCATCGGCAGCGCCTATGCCGATGAACGCTAATAATGGATGGCTTGGACAGCAAGCCTTTCCACAGTCGCCCCAGCAGGGTTATCAGACTGCGGGGTTCCAGCAAGGGCAGGTTTATCCCGGGTTCCAAGGTCAGGGAATTCCCAACCAGCCAATAAATTTTGGACAGCAACTCGGAGGACAGCCAATCGGTGGACAGCAGTTTGGTAGTCCGCAGATCGGAGGACAGGTGACCAATACGGTGTTCCATACAGGTCACGTCCCAAACAGACACGTGGAGGTTCGCCACCAAGTGCCGGATCCGCAGCCGCCTCATCGGCAAGATGCCGATGCTTATTGGGCCGATAAGATTGCTGAAGTAATGAGGGAACAATTTGGGATAAAACCCAAAGTCAACACTTATTCTTATCGGACACCGTATCCTCCAGCATATGATTTAATCCCGCTTCCACATCGGTACAAGGTACCAGATTTTACAAAGTTTTCCGGACAGGACGACACATCAACCATGGAGCATGTCAACAGATTCATTATTCAATGTGGAGAGGCTGGCAACAGGGACGAATTAAGGGTTCGTCTATTTTCGTCATCTCTGTCTGGATCGGCCTTTACTTGGTTCATATCGTTACCTCCCAACTCAGTAATTACTTGGGCCGATCTAGAGAAGCAATTCCACAGATACTTCTTCTCGGGGGTTCATGAGAAGAAAATTACCGACTTGGTTAAGTTGAGGCAACGTAATGATGAGTCGGTTGAGGGATTTGTGCAGAGGATACGAGAGGTCAAGAATAAATGCTATAGCCTGGTTCTGGATGATCGGCAACTAGCCGATTTGGCTTTCCAGGGTTTGTTGCCACATATCAGGGATAAGTATGCATCTCAAGAGTTCGAGAGTTTAAGTCATTTGGTGCAGAGAATATCTGATCAAGACATCAAGCCTTTCGAACCTAAGAGGGCATGGAATAAGAAAGTGTCATTTGTTGACGAAGCAACAAGCTCAGATTCCGACGAGGAACCAGTAATCGGGTTGGCAGAGTGGGTAAAAAACAAGAAGCCGATGTCTTGTCCTTTTGGGCAAAAAGAACCAGAGAAGTTTGCCTTTGACACCGCCAAGGCCGATAGGATATTTGACTTTCTACTTCAGGAAGGTCAAGTCAAACTGTCACCTAACCATGTGATCCCGTCGGCAGAAGAGTTGAAGAGGATGAGATATTGCAAGTGGCATAATGCAACTTCACATGACACCAACGAGTGCAAAGTATTCAGACAACAGCTGCAATCGGCTATAGAGTCGGGGAGAATCAAGTTTGACAGTTCTAAAGCCCAGAAGCCGATGAAGATAGACCAACATCCTTTCCCGACAAACATGTTGGACGCTAAGGGGAAGGCTAAGGTCTTAACGTCGGAGACAGCTGAGAAGAGTGCATCGGTGGATCCTCAGCATCAAGTTACTACCGCCGATGCAAGAAGTAAGGGCTTGGTCCAGGAAGGAGCCAGCTCAGGAAGACTTCCTCGGTCTGGTATTGTCATAACTCATAGAAGGCCTCGAGAGAGATGGCAACAACGAGAAGATCGATATCGGCGCCAGCAGGAAGATTATCAACGGGAAGAAGAAAGACGCCGACAGGAGTGGAATCGGCACAGGGATCATTGGAATTGCCCATTCTTCATCCATTGTTGGGAGGAAAATATCAAGCTTCCTACTGTCAGAGACTGCCCTGAATGCAACGGTTATGATCGGTACGACAGGAACGATCGGCGTTATCATGATGATGAACGACGATTTAATGGGCCGATCAGAGGAAGGGCGTCAGTTCATGATCGGCTGGGGGGCAGGCTTAACGTTCACGATCGGCTCGGTGACCGTGTCTAATATTTTCCCAGGAACCAGGAAGAGCTTGAGGAAATGGCTAATGCGCGAGTTCCCGATGAGTTCATATTTTGCAGAGATGCTAACACGCATCGTATGGAGTCAAGGGAGAACCGATGCCCGGCAGTAAGGCAAAGGCCACTTCCTCCATGGTGCCCTCAAGGATTAACCAAGACACAGAAAAGGAGGTTGCAACGAGAAAGGCAAGAGGAGTTAAATAAAGGAGAGAGTTCTGAAAGTCGGCAGCCGGCAGACACTAAGAAGGAAGGTCCATCGGCAGGCGTCAACATGGTATTCATGTTGCCGATGGAGTTTCTTGCACCAGCCAGTGACGATGAGTTGGGATTTTCTGATCAGATAGCTCAGTTGGCTCTGGATCCGATGACGGCTATCTTTGAGAAACCTGCCGATAACGAGAGGCAGCATCTTAAAGCTTTGTTCCTCAAAGGAAGGGTTGATGGGCAGCCAATGACTAAGATCCTAGTTGATGGTGGAGCTGCTATTAATATTATGCCATATGCAGTATATCGGAAGCTTGGGAAAGGGGACCAAGATTTGACCAAGACCGATATGATGCTCAAAGACTTTGAGGGAAACGTGTCTCCGGTCAAGGGGGCGATATGTGCAGAGTTGACCATCGGCAGCAAAACCTTGCCGACAACCTTTTTCGTGATCAGCGGAAAAGGTGCCTACAATTTATTATTGGGGAGAGATTGGATTCATGCCAATTGTTGTGTCCCATCTACAATGCATCAGTGCTTGGTTCAGTGGGTAGGTGACAAGATTGAGATCGTCCCAGGGGATTCTTCTTATGTTATCGCATCGGCAGAAGCAGATACTTATGAAAAGACTAGGTGCATTTCAGGAGAAGTTTGGGAGAAAGATTTTCTCAAAGTTGCCGATTATGAGATTCCACCGATCCAAGCAGTCGGTTCTGACGACGGTTTTTAATGGATAGATTCGCCGATGATGGAAAATTAGGCCAGGGATTCACATCGGCCGATGATTTGGTAGAAGTGGATATAGGTAGTGGTGATAAGCCTAGGCCTACTTTTATTAGCGCTAGACTAGATCCTGAGTGTAAACGGCAATTAACTAGTTTGTTAAAGGAATATAAAGATTGCTTTGCTTGGGATTATACAGAGATGCCTGGTTTAGACCGATCAATTGTTGAACATCGGTTACCCATCAAGTCTGGATTTCGGCCACATCAGCAACCAGCCCGCCGATGTAATCCTAACATTCTACCTGATATTAAGGCCGAAATCACTAAACTTATTGAAGCTAAGTTTATTCGGCAGTGTCGGTATGCCGAATGGATTTCTAATGTCGTCCCGGTTTACAAGAAGAACGGGAAGCTTCGGGTGTGCATTGATTTCAGGAATCTCAATAAAGCTACGCCGATGGATGGATACCCAATGCCTGTCGCCGATCTACTGGTTGATGCTGCGGCTGGCCATCGGGTCATCAGCTTCATGGATGGTAATGCGGGTTACAATCAAATATTCATGGCAGAAGAGGATATTCCAAAAACCGCATTCAGGTGTCCTGGTCATGTTGGAATATTTGAATGGATAGTCATGACTTTTGGGTTAAGGAATGCTGGTGCTACTTATCAAAGGGCTATGAATTTTATATTTCATGAGTTCATCGGCAAGATCGTAGAAATTTATATTGATGATGTGGTGGTCAAGTCTGGAGATTTCTCAAAGCATCTTGCCGACTTACGAAGAGTGTTGGAGTGCACAAGGAAGCATGGATTGAAGATGAATCCCAACAAGTGTGCATTTGGTGTATCGGCAGGGCAGTTTCTTGGTTTCATGGTACATCAGAGGGGTATTGAAATTAGTCGAAGATCTATTGATGCCATCAATAAAATAGTGGCCCCTACCAATAAAACCGAGCTCCAATCTTTGATCGGCAAAGTGAATTTTATCAGAAGATTTATATCGAATTTATCTGGGAGAATTCGTGCTTTCAGTCCTCTTCTAAAATTGAGAGCCGATCAGGAGTTTGTGTGGGGAGAAGAACAGCAGTTGGCTCTAGATGAAATCAAAAGGTATCTAGTAAATCCTCCAGTTTTAGTTCCACCTCAACAAGGGAAACCCTTCAAATTATATTTATCTACCGATGGATCGGTTATCGGCTCAGCTTTGGTTCAGGAATTTGAAGGGAAAGAGAGAGTAATTTATTATTTGAGTAGGAGGTTGATTGATGCTGAAACCAGGTATTCGGCCATCGAGAAGCTGTGCTTATGCTTATATTTTTCATGTATCAAGCTAAGACATTACCTATTGTCGGCCGAATGTGCTGTTGTTTGCAAAGATGACGTAGTCCGATACATGCTATCTATGCCGATTATGAGTGGAAGGATCGGTAAATGGATTTTAGCGCTGTCGGAATTCGATTTGCGTTACGAATCGGCTAAGGCGGTCAAAGGGCAGGTTATGGCCGATTTTGTGACTCAACATTGCGGCCTAGTGGAAACCTTGGAAATTGCACCCTGGACGCTCTTCTTTGATGGATCTACCTGTGATCGGGGAGCAGGAATCGGCATTGTGTTAGTTTCTCCTAGGGGGAGGAAGTATGAATTTTCCTTACCGATTGTTGCTACATCAACAAATAATCAGGCTGAGTATCAAGCTCTGATCAAGGGGTTGGAGTTGTTAAGAGAAGTTCGTGCTGATGCTGTTGAGGTATTCGGGGATTCCATGTTGGTTATAAATCAATTGGCCGGAAGATATGAATGCCGAAGTGAAGTTCTCATAACCTATTTCGAGAAAAGTATGCAACTGTTAAAGGAATTCAAGAACTTCCGATTGGAGCATGTTCCCCGATTGCATAATGAGGACGCTAATCGGTTAGCCCAGCATGCCTCAGGATATCAGCCAATGATTAATGCAACATCGGTAGTCAGTGCCGGTGACTGGAGGAAAGAGATTGTCGACTATCTAGAAGATCCATCTAAGAAAGTTGGAAGACGGGTTCAATTTCGAGCGACCAAGTATGTGCTCCTTGAAAATGAATTGTATTATCGAACTATCGACGGAATTCTTCTCCGATGCTTGGGTGATGATGAAGCCAGAAGTTTAATGGGGGAAATCCATGAAGGAGTGTGTGGAGCGCATCAGTCAGCTTTCAAGATGAAGTGGATGATTCGAAGGAATGGATATTTTTGGCCAACCATACTTGAGGATTGTTTTAAATATTTCAAGGGATGTCAAGGTTGTCAAAAGTTCGGTAATATCCAGAGAGCACCCGCATCGGCTATGAATCCTATAATAAAACCTTGGCCGTTCCGGGGGTGGGCCATCGATCTGATCGGCCAGATTTATCCACCATCTAGCAAAGGGCATAAGTTCATTCTAGTTGCCACTGACTATTTCACTAAGTGGGTCGAAGCTATTCCCTTGAAGAAAGTCACATCGGCCAATATGATTGATTTTGTGAAGGAGCATATTATTTACCGATTTGGGATTCCCCAAACGATTACTACCGATCAGGGCACCATGTTCACGTCAGGGGAGTTCGATGAATTCGCAATCGGTATGGGAATTAAAGTGTTGAATTCCTCTCCTTACTATGCTCAAGCCAACGGGCAGGCCGAAGCGTCTAACAAAGGAATTATCAAGCTTATTAAACGAAAGATTGAAGAAAACCCTAGGCGGTGGCATACAGTGTTAAATGAAGCACTGTGGTCCTATCAGATGGCTTGCCATGGATCAACCAAGGTGTCACCTTATCAGTTGGTGTATGGACATGATGCAGTATTGCCTTGGGAGATTAAGGCTGGATCTAGGCGATTATCTTTTCAAGATCAATTGGCTGCCGATGATTATGCCACTTTGATGACCGATGAGTTAGATGATTTAGCGGGACATCGGTTAGAGGCCTTAATGAGTATAGAAGAAAATAAGAAGAGAGTTGCTAGATGGTATGATAAAAAAGTAAAGACTAAGGAGTTTGCCGATGGAGATTTGGTATGGAAGTTGATTTTGCCAGTCGGGACTAAAAGTTCGAAGTTTGGGAAGTGGTCTCCTAATTGGGAAGGTCCTTATCGGATAAGACACTCAGCTCCTGGTAATGCCTATATTCTAGAAACTCTCGAAGGAGTTGAATTTCCCAGAGCATTAAATGGCAAATATTTGAAGAAGTACTACCCCAGCATATGGATCGACGCATAAAAGTTTAAGTGCCGATAACAATCCTATCGGCTGGATTTAAATGTTCGAGGGCAGACTTAATGTTTCAAAAGATGCCGATAACAGTCTTATCGGCTAGACTAAAAGCTGAAGGCGGAAAAACAAAGGTGTGTTGCCGATGAAAGCTTCAGATGCTCAACAGCGCTTGGATTGCTGATATGGCGCGCAGCCGAATCTGGTTGGCTGTCTCTATCTCTTTGATATCATCATCGGCAGAACCTTCGATCGGCTTCAGCTTCCTCTTCAGTTGCAGCGCTTTGCGACCATGGACGTTTCGTTCTTGTTCAAGATGCTTGATGGTCTCCGGCAGTTGACTCTCTTCTTGCTGGGCTTGGGACAGAGCGTCTTCTACTTGCTTGAGTTCAGCCAGTAGAGCTTCTCTTTTTGCCGATAGATCAGACACTTTCTGCTTCAGTGCATCACCTGAGGACTTTAAGGTGCCGATGTTCTTATGTTTCTCATCGGCTAAGAGTTTTTCTTTCATCATCTCCTCAGAAAGCTGGATTTGAGCAGCTCTATCGGCAAGGCGTCGAGTAGCTCTCTGGTACTGTAACTGGCGGCTTTCTAGATGTGCAGCATGGAAGAGTGTTTCTTCAGCATCGGCAGGAATTTGGCCTCTAAGGGTCTTGAACAGGGCCTTGGCTGGGTCAGAATCGTTGACCAGTTGAGTTGTGTCTTGATGGAGTATGGCCGATAGCTCCTCCAGCTTAGCTCTGGCTTCTGCCGATACAATTCCAACTGCCCGAGAGGAGCTTGCTTCCTCGCCTTCTTCTTCGAAGATATCAACAGCGAAGGAGAACAAGCTGTTGGGAGAATCTTGTTCCTGAAAATGAAAATGAAGTAGGTCAATTTTATGGTCAAAACTTCGGCAGACGATACTGATGGAAAAGTGGATGACTTACTTGCTTCAAGGCGATTTCTTGCCTTTGACTCAGAGAGGCCGATGGAGCTGCAGGTTGATCGGCAAATGTTGCCGATAGAGCGATATCGCCTGAAAGAAGACAGGAAAGATTATAAGAATAATGGGGATAAGTTTATCGGTAGGAGTATTGTTGAGATCTGTTACCCGGAGGAGAAACAACAGTTGCCTGAATCGAGGAAACCGCCGATGATGTAACTGTACCTGCCGGGCCAGTTGTTTGTTCACCTACATCAGCTGATATACCTGCCGTTTGAGGTTCTTCCTGCTGGGGTTCTTCCATCTGTGGTGCTTCCTGTGTTGGTTGTGGAGATAGTACTTGCTGTGCCTGGACGTCTGGAGAAGAAGGGGAAGATTCCACCGGGATTGGAAACACCGGAGGAGGAGGAGGAGTTGCCACTTTCTGGCGCTTTGTTCCAGCCTTAGCACCATGGATGCCCTTCCTCTTTGGCTGGCTAGACTGGGGGGCATCGGCGCCTTGGCGTTTGACTTTTGCCGATGCACCAGTTTGCTGCAACAACAAAAAGGAGTTTATGAGTACAGATAGCCGATACAAAGATAAATCAGCGTAAATGAAAAAAGGGTTTTAACAGATTGCCTTGAAAGCTTGTGCCAGAGTGGAAGCAGTTACCGGTGGTGATGTTTGAGTTTTCCTGGTGGTAACTTTCTTGAGGCGCGCACCCCGGTGCACGATGGAAGCCAGAGTGGGAGCATTATGGCCGATTGAGGAGATCGGGCCTGATGGGAATAAGTCAATCGGCTTGCCACTCCTACTAACTGATGGGGGGGTGTTGTCAATCTGCAAAAGGAATACAGGGGTAAGTTACCGATGGGAGTGATATTGGAAAATGAGACATCGGTTTAAAATACTTACAGTGTCATCAGGGACTTCATATTCGGGGTCGATCATGCCGCGGTATGAAAGGGCTGATCTGCAGAACAGATTCTCCTTCCATTCTGCCCACCATAGCTTGTATGCCTGAGTGATAAAGGCGGCTGGAACCCATTCTGACAGATCTACATCCGTATCGGCATTTGGTGGTAGCTGGGCTACTCGAGTCCACTCGAGGAGGTTGGCGATGGGCTCTCTAGGCTTTATTACATCGGCATAAGGAAGTGCAATCGGCAATTGGCCGAAAGCTAGCTGGCGAGCTAATGCCGATGGATTATAAAATTCATAGGTTTGGGGAGAGGTTTTCGTGCTGCCGAAGAAATTCACTGGTATGGCTCTGGGGGTCACGATTGCCATCATCACCTCATTGTCCATGTCAAGAGCCTCATCGAATGGATTGAAGGTCAGAGGGAGCATGCTGTCTGGGTCGTCATAAGCCAGCCATGGTCGTTCATCTCTGGCCAGACCCTCATACAGCGTCTCGAAGAATCGGCCGATCTGATCCGGAGTGTTCCCTGAACCGGGTAGGACTATAGCAGCTTCGCCAAAGTTCAGGGGGGCACGTGTTGCCGATTCCTCTTCGCCCAACACATGGTTCTCGGCTATATCTCTTGGGAAGTGCTGTGAGAACAGGTTGAGATCAAGGCGCTTGTGCAGGTGCAGATTGAGCCACATATTAATAAACCACCAAGGACCTCCCAAGTTGCCGATAGGTTGGCCAAGCAGGAGTTTCTGGACTACCTGATGAAGAAGGTGATAAACGGCACCGAGCAAATAACGGCCGAGAGGAAATTGGCCGCCGCTAGCCAGTCTTTCTGCTGCCGATAGATAGACAGAAGTCGGTCCTGCCGATCGACCACAGAATACAAACTTGTCTAGCCACATGTTCAGAAAGGTGGTTTGCTCTTTTATGGTGACAGGCCCTCTCCCGCGGTACTTCTGGATGTACCCTGACCAACCGCCGATAGCGCGAGTCTCCACTTTAGCACTGGGGGCGGAATCAAAAAAATGGGTGCTATCGGCAGAAGATATATCTAACCCGGTAAGCATGGCTACATCGGCAAGGGTAGGAGAAGCAGGGCCATGGCCAAAAACAAAAGCGTTGAGAGTGTCTGACCAAAAGTAAGATGCAGCTATCAGCAATGACTCGTTCCTGTGCATATCGGCAATGGACAGCCTAATGCATTGAGCTAATTTCCTCTCACCCCATTGAACTTCATAAGAGTTGCTGACCCTCAAGAACCAGTCTTTCCACCCTACGGTAGGGCTGGGCCAAGAGCGAAAGGTGTCTTTCCATAGATCTAAAGCAAAGTTTTCAGCTCTAAAGGGAATCCTGTTGGTTTCTGCATTGATAAGGTCGGTTGGATCTGGATCCCCTAGAGGGCCGAGGCATTGAAGATGTGGTTGATCGGTAGGGATGACAATTTTGTTGGATAGCTCCTAGTGTTTTGGGGAATAAAATACAAAGAAAAAGAAAAAGGAAAATATTCGGTAAGAATGAATCGCAGATGAACAGAAATGCAAGGAAAAGGTACAGCAGATGGGATGGAAGTCTGACCTCAGGGACGACGAAGCCAACGGCCATCTTGCCGTGAAAAGGACGCTGGAGGGCGCCGGAGTTGATAAAGAAGAATGCTTGTCGGAGATCTTGAGGATTGAGAATGGCGCCGCCGCTGGAAAAGTGAAGTTGGATGGCAGAATGATGCAATGGGGGAGGAGTACCCAAGAAGGAACTATTTATAGGACAAGATGGACAAGGGCAAATCTGACTTATTTCTTTGCCGCATCCGAGAAGCCCGAGGGTACTCAAGTGGATATGGTAACTGTTCGCACGATAATCCAGGGATTGTGCAGGTGATTTGACAGGAAGCGGTCATTATCTAAAGATATTTTACTGTGCGCGATCTCCTGGTCGGTCCATCGGTGATATTCTATAACGGTCATCCTGCCGATGGGCGGATAGAGGGGAGGTAACCGTTTTTGCGAATCTCCTGGGTAGAGCATCGGCAGATCTTTGTAACGGTATTGTTGCCGATGTACGACTAAGAGAGATGCCCGTTTAGGAAGTTGGGGATTTCGAGGGATCTGCGGAGGATTAGGGTCAGAGTTGTCCAGATTGAGGTTGTCGGTTACCAGATTAGGAGCATTAATTGCGGAGAAGACATCATTACTGCAGAGAATTTCGGAGCATTAATAGTTTTATACTCCGAAACTGGGAGGCATGTGTTGACACCATTTTTGGGCACGTGTCTAGGATGGCAGGATAAGGTGGCAGTACGATGCGGGTTGCTGATAAGGATGGTTGCCGATGAGGGAAAGGTTGAATGTGACTAAGTCCTCAGGCAGTAATACGGTGCCGATGACCAAGTAAAAAGGTCTGCCGATGACTATGGCAAGGGGATTGCCGATGACGCGAAGGAGGAGTCCGGAAGCTGCCAGTTGTCATGTGGAGGAGTTTCGGTTTGTTACGAAGGATGGTTTTATTATTTCCTTAGTTATTCGCATCGTTTTGTATACGGGTTCCGTGTAAATTGGAATTCGAATTCTAATCGTGTCTGGTCATAGCTCTTTGAGCAGGGTATAAATATAAGCCCTAGGACCTTGTAATCAGACATCTATCAATCAATCAAACACACGTTTTTACTCATATTCCAGCATCTACTTTTCGACGACTTCGTCATACTTTTTCCCTTTTATTACGAGTTCTTAGGAATTCGTCGACTTAAGCTCGGCGTGTTCTCAAGTTCCGCGTGAGTACCTCTTAGCCGTGACATCCGGGCGTATCGCTGTTGTCAGGACTAAAGTATTCGAGTTATCACCTTTGCCGATAGTAAGGTCAAATCGGCTGGCACGCCTTAACGTTTGAATCGGGTATTAGCCTTTTGTGTTTGCAGATCAGTTTTGCATCAACACCATGAAATATATATGATTCCAAGAAGCAGCTAATCTTACCAATCATCTCTAAAAATGGAGACTATTTTTGGAGGCAGCTTGGCAAGGCAAATCACTAATAAAAATGTATTTCCAGACAAAGTTAGGTTATTGTCTCAAGGAGACATCTCTAGAGGCAGTTCTTGATGAAGCCATCTCTAGTCTCTCGATAGAAAATGAGGTTGTTTGTAAATCTATTTTATGAGGTAACTACTAGAATCATCAAAATGGCCAACGGTTTTTAGACCATTGGGCATTACTTTCTACCATCGGCAAAGGCAATAGTTGAGCATATAGCGTCGGTAAGTTCCCATCTCAGCCAGTCTTGGTTGGGAATTCCACCGTTTGCCAACGGGCAGTTGGAAGTCAAAGGCCAATGGTAAGTTGTAGATGGTGGACTGTTGGCAAGTTGATGGTCAATAGTCCTTGTTTTTGGTTGGCCTAGCATGCTTTGTCGATGGGACTTTGACGATTTGTTTTACCCTTAGGGAAATGGATTTCATGATGATAGTTTCTTAACCGTTGATGACTATAAACCATTGGTCGATTCATAAGCGCAATTCATAATTGTTAGCTTTAGCGCTAGTAGTATGCGGCATTTTTATGGACCATCACGATTTAAGTATATGATTTTTTTAATTTTTTTACTTTACTACATATCAAAGTAGGCATTTACGTTTGTGATACTTATGGTACTCACTCAAAATACTTCTGGTATATATTGCACATGGAACATTCTAGTATTACTTCACAATTAAGTCATTCAATAACTATTAAATAAATGAAGTAGCAAACAAACATTCTTCTCAAGATATGACTAATGTAGAAATGAAAGCACTTGGTTAAGTCATTATTACTCACTAGGCATAAGATAAATATTTTAGTGGACAAAGGAGCATTCTATTTTTCTTTATATCCATCACCATAGGTCATAACCAGGGTCCAAATCATGAGGTCCTTTAGAGCCTCATCACCGTAGTTACTGTAGTCCTTGTTGTCATGGTCATCACCACATACTACCTTGGGCAGGGGAGCCTAGGTGCCAATCAGCCCAACAGACCGAAAGCCCACCTGGTCTTCTTTCTCAGTTGCCCCGCCCGTGACCATGCTTTTCCTGCTGAATCAGAACGTGACATAGGGACTGTTTGGGCCCATGGGGCACCATTAACATGCGTGCTCGCTTTTACTTGCACCATGTAAATGCGCAATTAGGTTCTTTTATTATATACAATTTTGAAAAGATATAAGGTAGCTGACCTATAAAGAATTTCTCTAAATTTCCGGTATACCCTTAGAATTAAATTTATATAGTTAATTCCTGTCCCACCAAATTTATGTTCCGGACTAAAACTTAGGTTCCTGCTATTAGGTTCTTTTAATTTTTAACAGTTTATATCTAGATGAATGAATGGCTCTCATTATTTTCAACCACCACAAAAAACTCTTATTGAAGTAATAGTCTAACTTAGATCATACTATCTAGAATCCAGAATTACATCCTTGTCGGACAGAGATAGTACATAAAAAGACATATTACAGCAAATAAGTGGTTACCAACATTTCTTAAACTATGATTATTCATCTATCAGAGGAATACGAGGTATGGGACGTAAAAGCAGTTCAGCTTTCCTCCTCACTTCAAGTCCACAAGAATCCGTCATGTCTAGTTCCTCCGGCTTGATTCCCTCTGGCAGCGCCCAATCAAAATGGTATAGGAGGCTAGCCAAAGCAATCTCAATATTTGCTTGCGAGAAGGCTATCCCAGGGCAAATTCGTCGCCCAGCCCCGAATGGTATGAACTCGAAGTCTGACCCCATGAAGTTGAAGGTCTGGTCGGCCTCAAACCTTTCTGGCACAAACTTGTCAGGATCTTGGTCTTGCCAGTAGTTTGGGTCCCTAGAGATTGCCCATACATTTGCAACAACTATTGTCCCTTTTGGCACATCGTATCCTTGAATCTTGCGGTCTTGTGTGCAGAACCTAGGAACTAATGGAATTGTTGGATGTAATCGCAAAGTCTCCTTGATGACTGCTTTGAGGTAGCCTAGGTCTCTTAGAGCTTCCTCACGCACTCTATATTGTCCTGCGAGGACGCGGCGGATCTCGGTTTGCACCTTCTCCAAGACCCTTGGATTTGCCATAAGTTCGGCCATGGTCCATCGAAGAGTACATGTTATTGCTTTGATTGCTGCAACGAACACATCCTGCATGCCCAACGCACATCCACACCAGTAAGGTCTTTGGGGAAAAATATGTTTCTTTTGACAAAATAAGATATTGTTTGGCATAACTGAGCTGTTTGGAACTATTTTTTAAAATAAGGGTAAAATGAAATAATTCATCAAGTGAAGCTTCTGAAAACCCACTCTAAGAGAGGTGGGTATTGAATGGAGCTAAAAAATACTAGGACCTGTTTAGATCCTCTTCTCTAAACGTTAGAGTATTTTAGCTCACTTTTGAGGTCTAAAGCTCTAATGTGAGGTGGGTTAAAGTTTAGAGCTAACTTTAGACCATTTTTTCTTAAAAAAAAATTTAGACCACTTATTTAGAGACTTTAGCTCTAAAGTTTAGATGGATAGATCTAAATAGACCCTAAGTCCTACGATATCCTTCCACCAAATCTATCATGAGAAGTTTTTTGCAAACCTTTTCCAAAATAGTTTTAGTTGTGAGAAAACATTGCCCCACCAGTGAAGTAGAGATGTACCAAACGATGACTAAGTTGAATTAGAGTACGGCCCTGTTTGGATCCGATGGTAAAACTTTAGCCTGCACTTTTAGGCCTTTTCTTTGCCATGAGGATCCAAATGAGGGGGGCTAAAAGTAAGCAAATGGTCAAAAACTAGACTAAAATCTTTTGCCCCTAAAGAGACAGTAAACTAGGCTAAAAGTCAAACACTCTCTCTTTCTCTCTCCTCTCCTCTCCTTTTTACTTTTTAGTCCCTAGTTCCAAACATCTCACTTAGACTAAACTTTAGCACCTTTAGCACAAGGGCTAATAAACTTTAGCCCATAGCAAATGGATCCAAACACCACCTAAGTAATCTTAGTGGAACATCAAAGATAATAATAAGACGAGAGACATTACCATTAACATATCCACGATGATACCGTGGGTGAGAGAAACGGATCCCATGGCGCCTTTGTCATTCTGCATCCTCAGCAGCACGTCGACCATGTCCTGCTCCTCGTCAGCAGCTTGTCCAGCGGACCTCCTCTCCTCGTGGAGGCGAAGGATACCTTCCATGAGGCGGACCACCTCCAGCCTGTTCCGCTCCGCCTTGCCGTTGCGCGGCAGCATCCGCACGAGCCACGACGACGGGAAGAGGTCCCTGAGGTCGAACAGCGACGAGAAGTCCAGAGCCTCCTCCACCGTGTCGAGGAGCGCGGCTCGGTCGGGCATCGCCATGTCGCCGAAGATGGCGCGCACCGCCGAGTCCGTGACGAACACGGCGAGGCGCTCGTCGATGTTGGCGAGCTGGCCCGGCGGAGACGACGCGGCTGCTGCCGCCGGCGCCTGCTGCAGAGACGACACGAGGCGGGCCGCCTCCTGCTCCCTGATGCGCCTGAAGGACTCGACGCGCTGCGCGCTGAGGAGCTCGGTGACGAGGACCCGCCGGAGCAGCCGCCAGTGGTCGCCGTAGGGCGCGAAGACGATCCCCATGCCATGCCTGGAGTAGAGCTCGTCGAGCGCCGGGCTGGTCGGCCGCTGCTCGAAGGCGGTGTCGCGGAACACCTCCCCCGCGGCTTCGGCGGAGGAGAGCACGACGACGACGCGCTCGCAGATCTTGAGCAGCATGAGCGGGCCGTGGCGCAGGGAAAGGTCGCGCATGCGGTGGTGCGGGAGCCGCCTGCGGCTCAGCAGGCAGTGGGAGCTGCCGATTAGGGGAAGCTGCCACGGTCCGGGAGGCAGCTTTATTGGCACGAGCTTCTTGCTCGCGCCGAACTTAGCGCGGACCACGGCATGGACGAGGAAAACAAGGGAAATGCACAGGGCGTAGTACCCGTAGTATGGCATGCCAAACTCCTCCATGGTGCTCCGCCAGGTGAGAGATTTCCAAGTTTATATATCCGTGTATATGTCCAGCCGACAAGCTAAGGTATACCACTGGGATTTATAAGAGTTCAATGCACCGGTGACTCTTGAATATGTATGTGTTTGTGAATATGTAAGCATTTGTTATGTAGGGCAACATTATTAAATAATATGAAGGGCTCCTCCAAAGGAGACAGAACTATTTTGGATTTGTAGCTCCTCCAACGACATGGTTCTCGATGTGTTTTTGACTGAAAAACGGCTCTCCTACAAAGGTTCGGTAGGGCTCATCCAGAGGAGCTGTGCAACCTAAGAGGAGCCCTACTAAACGAGCTATAAACTTGTTAAGTGGTGTATCCCTATATTAGCTATATTCGCTTTTCTTGTTCATGTGGTATACTAGCACAGACGATCTCTTCTTCTTTCTCAGCTCCCATGGCGGTCCCATGAGCCGCCGTGAGGCCAAGGGGGCGTTGGGCTCATGGGAGGTGATAGAGGAGAAAAATGATGATCTATCTTTTAAGAGAAAAAAGTGAGGGCTAAATAAAAAATCATGCCACATCAACAAGAATTGCCTAATATTGACCTGCGGTGCACGAGATAACATGGTCAAGGATCCAAAAATGCATTTTCAAAGTTCATGGAGCAATATGACATATTCTTACAAGTTTAAGGACCATCGGTGCATTTATCTCGGATTTATACTTTCATGGAGCACCACTAGATTATAATGAAAGCCACAGTAGAAAAGTCAGTTTCACTGCCAGTTTGTAGCACGAACTAGTGGTGGTAAAAATTTATTTTCACTTTCAACCGCAAAACCCATCCAGTTGTGTGAACAAAAAACCAATTTGGCTTGCCTCCTTCTCCCTCCACACAATTCTCCTTTCTCTCTCCTTATCTCACTCCTCTCTACCACGGCCTCCACCGACTCCTCTCCACCACTGCCCCACCTCGCCTCCTTCCTCCACCATGTTTGGACCCCTCTCAATAACGATGCGAGTGAAGATTTCTCGGGCAATGGCACAAAGCGGGCTCCTCCTTGTGACGACACACGGGGCTCCTGACATCCTCCAGGTCTTCTCGTTCCCTCTCACAGTCAATCTCTCTCTAGATTTGGTCGAGGCAAGCTTGGTAGTGGAGGAGGGTAGAGGAGGGGCGACATCGCTCATGGACAAACTGCTGGCGGACGCCTATTGAATATGTGATGGCTTAGGAGCTGTGTCCATGGCGGTAGCAGGTTCTGACAGTCTTGATAGTGGCTCAATGGTGGAGGGCCAATATTGTGTGGCTCAATGGCGGCAATGGGCTCACTGCGCATGATAATACCAATGGTTTATTTTAATTTTTTATATAAATATATGTATGTATATATTATTGTTAATAGAAAAACCGGTGGTGATAGGTCTTACGAGCCGACAATCATGAGATATGTGTTGTAGTGCTGAGGTCATTGTTGTAAGGTGACTGCCTCTGTTAATAGAGTGTTAATGGAGCAAGTTTTTTTATATAAACCTGCTTCGCAATGACTAACATAAGTGTCCATCTTATGTAAGCCTGCTTTGCCACACCTATTTATCCTTCTTCTAGACAACTCCTTATGTGAGTGAACAGCTCTAGATCTGTAAGAAAAGGCATATTTCAAGGGGGAGGTTTTGATATTTGGTGCTCCCACTACCACAATCCCAAATTACCTTGAGTGCTAAAGATTTCCTTAAGGGCCAAAACAAAACCGCAATGAAAAGTGCAGTTTCCTTGGCTGCAGACATATATAGACCTCCAAGGAAATGGATATTCTTGAGTGCTAAATGAAACAACCAAGGTAATTCCATGTTTCCTTGAGTATTATTACAAACTGCCAAGGTAATTCATATTTTCTTGGATGTAATTTGAAACCCTAAAGGAAATTCTCAGAGCTTTAAAATGCAAATTTTTGAAATTTCCAAATGAACTTGGATAGAGATATGACCTAAACTGAAGTTATAGTATTCGACGAGATCCAAAACTTTTTAGTTTAGACTTTTTACATTTGAAATTGTTTTGGATCTAAAAAATTCCTTACAAGATTCAACAAAGTGAATACAAAAAAAAACATAATCTACTTGGTCACAAGATGCTTTGAGTTGTAGTGGTAAGAGCTTTTCTATTTGAAGCAATAGAGCACAGGTTTGAATCCTAGCAGGCGCAGCTTGCATTAATTTATGTTTTTTTTTTGCTATTCCTTTATATTTTCCTTGGATGTTGATGGCCCTCAAGGAAATGGTGAGGAATATTTTCTTGAAGGTTGCTAGTCCTCAAGAAAACTAATTTACTTGAAGGTTTCAACATTTTCTTGTCTACAAATTAAGTATGATCCTTGAGTGGCAAAACCGCCAAGGAAACTAATTTCCTTTGTGCTGTTTCCTTGGGGTAGTTTGCTTGATGATTTGTGGCCAAGGATCATTTCCTTGGCAGTTTAGTCCATTTCCTTTACGATTTTGGGTACTCAAGATAATCCGGGATTGTGGTAGTGCTCCTTATAGGTTAGTTTCTGCCCTCATATGTTTTTTTTATGCCTCTTTTGAGTGTTTTGATAGCATTTTTGCTAGTTCTTGAGGTCTATATCAGGATTAGTGGGAAGACAGATGAAAGAGTACATGTCTGTGTGAGAGGCAAACAAAAAAAACAAAAATCTTAGGCTACCAAGTGTGGAGATAAATGTGTAGATTTGTATATTTTTGTGCCCCAATATGTTTTCAATAATTAGTTATTGATTCCATAATTATTTCATATTTTTTGACATAGCTCCATCATGCTGTATGATTGTTTTTGTGTACATATATATTTTTATGACAAATTAGTTTATTTATTGTTTTGTATGTACAGATTATCCACCATTTATTAGTTTAGGGTTCCTTGATGCATCTATTATATTTTCCGTTCAAAGCTAAAAAATGGATAGATCACAATGGATATACAATTCATCAAGGCTGCATGTCCTGTTTAATGCAAGAAGTGTGATAGTTTGTTGACACTGCAAGGAAGCATGCTCTGATGGAGAATTATTAGACTAATATGTCCATGCTCTCACTGCAAAAACAAGAGAGTATGGTTAGCAGCTTGTGAGTCAAATCTCATTTGGTTAGGTGGGGTTTCAAATTTCATCAAGGGCTACATGGCTTGGACCTTTCACAACTTCACTACATCCGTAACATCAGTGGTGGTGGACCATCTTTCCTCTATGAAAATTTACATTGCCTGGATCACTTTCTTTGAACCTACGCTCCTTATAGGAGGCACGTCCCTAACATATACAGAGCTTGGAGAAAGAGGGTCATGGACTTTTCCTTGTTGTTGCTCTCATCCTTTCACACGAGATAGAGATGCATATATTAAAGTAGAGATATAGACACAAACCAATAACAAAGCACTCCTGTTTTTTGTAAGCACATAAGTTATTGTCAAGAAATCTATTTTGTGCAAAATTATTGAAATAGAAAGAAAGAAGTGTCTACACGGACCTCTTCATCAATGTTGGAATTCAACCTGCTATTAATGTGGTTCTTTCAGTTTCCAGAGTTTTCTTGCCTTCGAAGATTCATATATTCAACAACAATTGTTTCTATTTTCATTTGATCTAGTTGATGGAAATATACTTATACTTATCCTGTAAATGTAGAAACTCATAACATGTAGTGTAGAATATTAATTAAAGGTTACTACTTGTTTTTCTCCACTTGCGCAACAGAGTTCCATCACTATCTGTTTTTTTTCGTGGTGTTTTCTCCCCGCTCAATTTCCCGAAGTTCCATTGGTGATGAGAGGAAATAAAAATATACCTTTCACGCAAAAAAAAAACAAAGAAATCGAGAATTGAAAGGCTCACCTCTTCTTGTCTTGAATATCAAAAAGCCACTCAAGCACTAGACACGACTCATGTTTGGTTTAAAGAAAGGAATCAGTTTACTTATTGTTTAAATTTTGTAAACCAAGTCTAGATGAATACTAAGTGGAATAATATTTTTGATATAATAGTTCCATAATAATTGATTAGATCACACAATTAGCTACTCCCTTCGGTTTCAAATATTTACTCCTTCGTCAAAAAGAGATTGCCATTCTAGAAAATGATCCTTCTATATTAAAGGTACTTTTCATTTCTAAGAATGCTTACTTTGGGATATCTACACTAACTAATTGCACATATATGTATCATTAGAACAACTCTACCACCAAGAACATAATAGTACTTTGATGAGCCACTGCCATAATCCTACCACCGGAACTAAGACAAGATGCCACCGCCGCTACTCTATCGCTAGAGCGAGGAAATGATGCCCCTTGGGCGATGTGCCGTCTTGAGGTCTATATCCTACTGTGTACCTCTCGCCAGCGACCTCATGCATACGTTTTAAATTCCACACCATAGAACCTCTTCGTGCCACTATGTCTTGTGTCACGCCACTCACCTCACGTCGTGTCGTCACGCCTTGCATCATATAGCAACACTGATAAAAAAAGCCTAGCCAAGAGTTGAATGGACCAATCCCAAGCTAACTCGTGGCCCTGATCCAGTCTACCTTGAAACCAAGACATGGATTGGCTTGTCCATGATCTCAGCCAATCTAGCAGCATGGGTAGCCGGTGGCTGGCTGGAGGTGTGGTCGTGGAGATGCCGGCCAGGAGACACGATGCGTGGTCGCCTTCTGCAGGCATGAGGGTGACTTCGGTCATCGATTGGCCTAGGAGGAGCAGCAAGTGACCAACTGACTGGATGTAACACCCAAAAATTTGATTTTGAATTAATAGGGTTTAACTGGATTTATTTCAATATTTGCGTGAGCATTTAAAGTAGCAAATAAATAATTTTTTGTGGAAATTAAAATTTATCATAAGCTTAGTAACAATGTTTTGTGCATTCATGCTGAAACATGTTTTATTTTGTGATGATTGCTTTTGGTTTGCATTTATTTATCCTCAAAATTCTCTTGAAAAATGGCTTTGGAAAAAACAAAACATAAAAGAAATTAGAAATAAAAAAAAAAAGAAAAGAAAGAGGAAGCCCCTGGGGACCAAACGGCCCAGTCTTTCCCCCTCGCCTGGCCCCTCCCTTCCCTCGGCCTCGGCCCAAACCCATCGCGCCACCCCTTTTCCTCTTTCCCTTTCTCGGTCTGGTGGCCCAGCCGAGCAGCAGCAGCACCCTGGCCCGGGAGATCAAGCAGGCCGGCCCAAATCCTGGCCTGGTCGGGCGCACCTCCCTCTCCCTCCGCTTTCTCTCCTCTGTGGCTGACGAGCCGGACCCGCGTTATGAGTCACTAACTGGTGGGACCCGCATGTCAGCTGGCTTCTTCAACCTCAAGCCGTGACCGGCTGGGACTCTGCTCCACCGGAATCTTCCCCGATTTCTCGGGATTTCCTGCCCTGCGTGCGCGATTGACCCCCTTAAAAGCCTTGGCATCTCCCCTGCAATCTTCTTTCGCATCTAGCACAACCGAGGAGTCCCTATCGCCCTGTCCCGCCACCGTTTAGATCTCGCCGAGGCGCTAGTTACGGCCGCCGTCGTGACCCTCCTCGTCTACTGCGTCAAGTCCGTCAACGACCGCGTGCCGAGCTTCGTGTCATTCCTGTGAGGTTGCCGAGCCCTCTCCTTCCTTCTCTCGTGCCCTGGGTTGGTCGCTAACTCTCGCCGAAGCGCACTGGAGCTCCATTGCCGCCATCTCGCGACGCACGCCTACACCGAGCTTTCCCCGGCCTCGTAAACTCCCTGGGTAAGTTCCCTTTGTTCCCCTCTTGCCTCCCATGCTTTTATTTCCTCAAATCGTGCCCAGAATCGCTTTAACCACGAACTCCGGCGAGGTGTGCCCAACTCCGGCCATGGCACCACCGCGGCTGCCACTGTTCCGGCCGGCAGCTGCCTCTCCTCTCTCCCAGCTCTAATCTGGTCCATCCAGAGAAGATCCAACGGCTGCAGTTAGAAGATACCCCTTCGGGGTAGGTTTTGTTAAAGAACCCCTGGCCTTTTTCAATATAGAACCCGCAGTCCGAAAACGTCTTCCAGGAATACGCTTTTCAATTTCTAAAGCGTAAACCGATCGGCTTAGGTCCAAAATACGCTTTCACTATTTACAGTTTTGCCACCAGATTTCAATTGCTTATAACATGCTCATTTTAACTCCGATTTGACCCATTCAAATTGCGTTAGGTTCATAATCATGATCTCTACATGTTAGTAAAATTATTTACTCAGTTTGGAACTTTCTAATTTCGTGATCCTATTTAATTAATTATTTATCTATAGGAAATCTTAGAAAATTCATATCTCCTCCATTTTAGCTCCGATTTTCGCGATCTTTACGTCTATGAAATCGTAGCGATGCGTAGAATCATTTTATAAACTTTTCATACTGTTTTTATATGATTGGTGTACTGTTCTAATTATAGCCTTGTTTGCTTCGTGTATGTTTTCTTCGATTGTTTGTGTGATCGATGATCGAGATTAGACAATAAGCAATTCGTGGTGAACAAGAGTGCTACAGTTATCAAGATCAAGGCCTTGGCAACAAGTAAGACCAGAAGAGCTAGCAAGATCAGCAAGAGCAAATGGATTAAGGCAAGTATAGCATTTGGATTTTTATTTCTATGACCATGATCCTGTGACTAGATTAATGTTAAGTAATAAACGATAAAAATGACTTTTTAGCAACTTGATGATTTGTCTGTACGTGATCACCCGGGACAACAGTGCAACCATGAGGGCTATTATGGCTCTGGCTTTAGCTCAGTATGAAGCACTTTTCTAGCTTGTTAGAGGTTACTCGAAAGAGCGGAGGGGCTGAACCGTTTTGGGTATAGTGTGGCCTCTGTCTGTATGAGTATAGGCTGCGAGTCATTGTGCCATCGGAAGGGGGGCTCTATATCTGCGCGCAAAGGAAACCTTGCGGCCCTAACATGTTAGACGAACTTTTGAAAGGCTTCATAGTGATCCCTGCCGACCTTCCTTGGAAGTGGGTTAAGAGGCTGATCACCTCGGGCGAAAGGGTAAATCATGACTCATGGGTAAAGATGTGCAACCTCTGCAGAGTGTTAAAACTAGTATACTAGCCGAGCTCACGGTCAGGAGCGGCCTTGGGGACATCTACATTAAGGGTGATGATTCCTGTGTGTTAAAATACTCATTATTTATTGTTTAATGCTCTACATTATTTATGTCACATTGATCATGAGATTGTGGGATCTATACAATCTAGTTGCTATACTTGTGGAGTTCGACATGGACTCACTCTTGCTATTTCCCCTAAACCTCAGGAGAAGCTTAGGCTTGTGATCAACCAGTCAGTTGGATCCTGTAGAGTGGAGTTAATACCCGAAGTTGGAGTTATTTATCCGCTGTTTGCTAAAGGTTATCTCTTTTATATTATGTACGTTATATAATTATGCATTGTCTTTTGATATTACCCCTTATTTGTAGCTATATGTGAGTCTTGGCTTCTAAAACTCACATATGGTGCATATCTGGTTTTGTCCTTAAAATCGGGTATTACACTGGAGGATAGAGAAGAAGGGGCGGATGGTTGGAAACTTGTCCGGCCAATGAAAGGTCCTAATTGGCTAAAGGGGGGGGGGTTGAATAGCCTACTTTAAAATGTACAAATCACTAGACAAACTTGTTAGACAACTAATTGGATATAAAGCTTTTGCACTAGCTCTAACAAGTGTTAAAACCCACCTTGCACTAGGTCTAACAAGTGTTACAAGCCACCTATCTCAACAATTCTAGTTGCTATCTCTAACACAATCAAAGGCTATATATGTCACTACTCACTAAGAGCTCTCATGTCACACCCATATTTTAAGAACAAAATAGGATGCATAAAAGACTCATATGTGCCCCAGGAATAGTCGCACAAATAAGTAGACAAATCTCATATGTACCATTGCAGTGTTTATTACATAGCGAAACATAAGAAATCACATAGTCTTATGCATAAATGATAGCAAGATGTAAACAACGCTCTCGACGGAAGCTCCACACAGGGACACTGTTGACTGGTTGACTCCAAACCTAGTACTCATACCGATAATCCTCATTCCAATCATCTTCATTATCATACCCTGAGGTGTTGGGAAATTGCAAGAGTGAGCACATATCGTACTCAACAAGTATAACCAGGGGTTCATGAGGCTCAAAAAGCTGACACTGGTTTGACTGCATTTAGCTTTTAATAGTGGATAGCATGTTCATAATTAAATAGCAATTGTCAAGGAAGCTTAAATAATCCATTAATCCCATGATCAAATGTAAGCATAATTAACTCATAGCATAAACGATAATCAAATGAACATAACAACATAACAAGCTCATCATCTTAATGTAGATGTCCCCAAGGCCGCTCCTGACCGTGAGCTCGGCTAGTATACCAGTTTTACACTCTGCAGAGGTTGTACATCTTTACCCATGAGTCATGATTTACCCTTTCGCCCGAGGTAGCTAATCTCTTAACCCCCTTCCTAGGGAGGTCGGCAGGGATCACTATGAAGCCTTTCAAAAGTTCGTCTAACAAGTTAGGGCCGCAAGGTTTCCTTTGCGCGCAGATATAGAGCCCCCCTTCCGATGGCACAATGACTCGCAGCCTATACTCATACAGACAGAGGCCACACTATACCCAAAACGGTTCAGCCCCTCCGCCCTTTCGGGTAACCGCTAACAAGCTAGAAAAGGGCTTCATACTGAGCTAAAGCCAGAGCCATAATAGCCCTCATGGTTGCACTGTTATCCCGGGTGATCACGTACAGACAAGATCTCATACAGTTATTTGTCATTCTTTTATGTTCATTGCATAGCTATTAATCATCTTACAAGATCATGGATTATATCAAGCACTAGCACATCTACACCAAATGCATATCAAGTAGGTAGCAAGGAATCCAGGTAACAATCATCTATGATTTTGCTAAGGTCGACAAGGTGATAGCATGCATATGATATATATATGTGTAGTTAATAGTGAATAGGTAACAAGGATGATCCCAAGTTATACTTGCCTTGCTCAAAGCTCTCCTGAGCCTGCTGGTCTTCGAAAGCTTGGTCTTGATCACCAACGTACGGCTCACCGTCTAATACCAATCACCAATCAACAACACGCAATCCAATGTAGACAATCATACACAAAGCAAACAAGCTATAATTAGAACATTACACCAAACAGTGGTACAACAAAGATAAAAGTTTATGAAAATAATCTACGCAGCGCTACGATCACACAAACGTAAAGTTCACGAAAATCGGAATTAAAACGTGAAAGATATGAATTTTCTAAGATTTCCTATAGAGAAATAATTAATTAAATGCTACTGCAGAATTAAAAAGTTTCAAAACAGTAAACTAATATTTCTAACATGTAGAGATCGTAAATACGAATCCAACGGAATTTGAATGGACAAAAACGGAGTTAAAATGACCATTTTATAAGCATTATAAATTCAGTGGCAAAACTGTAATTAGCCGAAAACGTATTTGGCCTTAACCGAATGTAAATACGCTTTCAACACAAGGAGACGTAATCTGTTCTAGGGCGCCAGGGACCGCGGGGTAATTACTCAATCTTTCCAGGGACTCTTTATGAAATCTCGCAGTGAAAGGGTATCTTCTAATCCTGGCCCTTGATCTTGGATCCGACGGTTCACGAGCTTCCAGGACCAATCACGGTGGCGCCGGCCACCAGGGGCACTCCGGCGCGGCGGAGGCCATGCGAGCCGCCGGGAAGCTCGCCGGAGAATGTTGACTTCTCGTTTCCGAGCACGGTTTCAAGAAATAAAAACACCGGGAGTTGGATAATCACTTCGCGAACTCACCTAGGCGGTCTACTCGAGCCGAGGGCGTGCAGAGGGGACGTGGTGCTCGCGGTGGCGGATGTTGGCTTTCGGCAAGATCCCGACGGCGAGGAAAACTGGCGGCTAGGGCTAAAACTCGCGTCGGGGTGGAAAACAATTCGCGGGCGACGCTAGGGGGGGTTAAATAGGGGTCGGTTGCACGAAAAGGCAAGGAAATCCCGAGTATCGCGGGATTGGATTACCTCCACGCGAGTTCGGTTCGGAACCGACTGGAGGAAGGAGAAGGGCGCTCTGACCTGCGGGTCCCGCGTCGCAGAGAGAGAAGGGGGCGGAGCCCAGCGGTCAGTCAGAGGGGGAAAAGGGGAGGCGCGCGCACGGTCCGCCTGGGTGCTCGGTGGGCCGCGGGACTGCTGGGCCGCGTGCGAGCAAGCAGGCCGGGACTGGGCTTCGGCTGGGGTTTTGTTTCCCCCCTTTTTTTTTATTCTTTTCTGAATTCCTTTTTCCAAAGAAGCTTTGAAGCAAAATAATCACAAAAAAAAACAGAACAAACAATACAAAATAATTATGCTCCAGCATGAATGCAAAATTCACGTTTCTAAACTTATGATAAATTTTAATTTGCTCAAAATTATTTATTTTGCTAGATTCAAATGCTCACAAAAATTCTTAAATAAATCCAATTAATTCCTATTAATTGAAATTCACATTTTGGGTGTTACAAACTCTACCCCCCTTAAAAGAATCTCGTCCTCGAGATTGAACGGTGCTTACTCGAACAGACATGAGTATGATTTCCTCAGATCATCCTCCCTTTCCCAAGTTGCCTCTGCTTCCGAATGCCGATTCCACTGTACTTTGCACATTCTGATGACCCGACTTCTGGTGACTCTCTCAGCTGTCTCCAATATTTTGACCGGATACTCTTCATAAGTGAGGTCACCTTTGACAGAGAGTTCTTCCAAAGGTAGTTGCTCCTCCGGTACACGCAAACACTTCTTAAGTTGTGACACATGGAACACATCGTGCACACCGGACAAACTTTCAGGCAAATCTAACCGATATGCTACTTCTCCACGCCTTTCTAAAACTTTAAACGGACCAACATACCTTGGAGCTAGCTTTCCCTTCATATTAAACCTCTTCACACTCCGCATCGGTGACACTTTCAGATAGACATAATCACCCACTTCAAAAACCAGCTCTCTCCTACGCGTATCTGCATAGCTTTTCTGACGAGATTGAGCAATTCTCAAGTTATCCCGAATGGTCCGCACTTGTTGTTCCGCATGTCTAAGCACATCTGTCCCAAACACCTGAGTTTCTCCCGTCTGATTCCAAAACAAGGGTGTTCTGCACTTCCGACCATACAGTGCCTCGAACGGTGCCATCTTAAGACTTTGCTGATAGCTGTTGTTGTAGGAGAATTCTGCATATGGCAAACTCTTGTCCCAACTAGCCCCATACTGCAAAGCACAAGCCCTCAACATATCCTCCAATATCTGGTTGATCCTCTCAGTCTGTCCATCTGTCTGTGGATGATATGCTGTGCTGAAATTCAACTTAGTTCCCAATGAATCATGCACTGCTTTCCAAAAGTGCGATGTGAATTGAGTACCCCTATCTGACACAATCTTCTTAGGTACCCCATGCAAACAAACAATTCTCTCCATATACAGCTCAGCTAGGCGTTCTCCAGTGTACTTAGTTTTAACAGGTATGAAGTGAGCAACTTTAGTCAAACGATCTACTATCACCCATATTGAGTCATACCCTCTCTGTGTTCGTGGTAAACCCACTATGAAATCCATACCCACTTCTTCCCACTTCCATTCCGGAATCTTCATTGGTTGCAACAGTCCAGCTGGCCTCTGATGTTCAGCTTTCACTCGCTGACAAGTATCACACAAAGCAACATACTCCGCTACATCTCTCTTTAAACCATACCACCAGTACTTTTGTCTCAGATCTAGATACATCTTAGTGCTCCCAGGGTGAATGGAATATGCTGACTCATGAGCCTCTCTCAGGATCATATCTCGTATGGCCTTTACTTCCGGAACACATATCCTTTTTCCAAACCACAATACACCATTGTCATCTATTCTGAATCCTGGTGCTTTGCCTAGTACCACATTCTGTGCTATCTCCTTTAGTTTCTCATCTTCCAACTGTCCTTTCAATATCTCTTCCTCTAGGGTAGGAGTGATCTCAATTTCCATAGCATTTACTACAATTCCCAAGTTCAAATATGCAAATTCAGCACACAACTCCTCAGATTCAGGTGTCGCCTGAAGCTCATTAGCATATTTCTTTCTGCTAAGTGCATCAGCTACGACGTTCGCCTTTCCAGGATGGTAATGCACTTCCAAGTCATAATCCTTTATCAGTTCCAACCATCTTCGTTGCCTCAAATTCAGATCTGTCTGGGTGAAGATGTACTTCAGACTCTTATGATCAGTGTATATGTCACTCTTATGCCCAATCAAATAGTGTCTCCAAATCTTCAATGCATGAACCACAGCTGCTAACTCCAAATCATGAGTAGGATAATTCAGTTCATGTTTCCTCAACTGTCTAGATGCATAAGCGACAACTCTACCTTCTTGCATAAGAACACAACCCAAACCCAGACGAGAAGCATCACAATAGATAGAGAAACTCTTACTCAGATCTGGCAAAACCAACACAGGTGCAGTAGTCAATCTCTTCTTGAACTCCTCAAAACTAGCTTGACACTTATCAGACCACACAAACTTAGCATTCTTCTCCAACAGAGCAGTCATAGGCTTTGCAAGTTTTGAGAACCCTTCAATGAATCTACGGTAGTAACCAGCTAAACCAAGAAAACTGCGAATTTCACTTACATCCGTAGGTGGTTTCCAATTCAGCACATCTCTCACCTTGCTAGGATCCACTGCAATACCACCATTAGAGACAACATGACCAAGGAAAGAAACTTCCTCCAACCAAAACTCACATTTACTACGCTTAGCATACAACTTATGTTCTCTAAGTTTCTGTAAGACCAATCTCAGATGTTCAGCATGTTCTCCCTTGGTTTTAGAGAATACCAGAATATCATCAATAAAGACCACCACAAACTTATCAAGATACTCCATAAATACTTTATTCATCATGTACATAAAGTAAGCTGGTGCATTGGTCAAACCAAAGGACATAACTGTATACTCATATAACCCATACCTTGTTGTGAAAGCTGTCTTTGGTATATCTGAATTCCGAATCTTCAATTGATGATAACCAGAACGCAAATCAATCTTAGAGAACACACAAGCACCTCTTAGCTGATCAAATAAGTCATCAATCCTAGGCAATGGGTATTTATTCTTGATAGTGACCTCATTAAGTGACCGATAATCAACACACATCCTCTGACTACCATCCTTCTTATCAACAAAGATAACTGGTGCACCCCATGGTGATGAACTAGGACGAATGAACCCTTTATCTTGCAATTCCTTAATTTGTTTCTTAAGTTCTTCTAGTTCTTTAACCCCCATTCTATATGGTCTTTTAGCTATGGGTGCAGTACCAGGTAGTAATTCAATAATAAATTCAATGTCTCGGTCAGGTGGCATACCTGGCAATTCATCTGGAAAGACATCCGGAAACTCATCCACTACCAGATTCGGAGGATCAACATCATCAGTTAGTTGGTTCACTTTAGCTGTGAGTGGTGCTTGCATTGTTACATCAACACTGATTCTTTCTCCCTTGGGTGTTGTCAGAGCTACTACTCTCTCTTTGCAATTAATATTTGTCGCATGTTGCTTCATCCAATCCAAACCCAAGATCACATCTATGCCTGAGGTGCTCATAACCATGGGACTGATAGGAAAATCTACCCCCCTTAAAGAAAGACTTGCTGAGGGGCAACGTAAGGAAACTGGTATAGTCCCACCCGGTGAATTAACTAGCATAGGTGATTTCATTGCAACTAGTGGAAGGCTATGAACTCTAACAAATGCTTGTGATATAAAAGTATGCGAAGCTCCAGAATCAAATAAAACTGTAGCAGGGATAGAGTTGATGCTGAACGTACCCATCATAATCTCTGGTCCCTCCTGAACTGTCTCCGTAGCCACATTGTTCACTGTTACTGCATAAGCAGTAGACTTCTGGTTGTTCTGCTTGTTAAACTTCTCAGGACAATCGTATGACATATGCCCTTCCTTTCCGCACTGGAAACACCTCGTAGGAGTGTTGGAAGCACTTCTTTTCATGGGGGTAGCACCTGAATTCCCGGTGCGAGGTGTTTGCTGACTAAACTGCTGCTGACGGGGGTTACGTTGCTGGAATGGAGGACGTTGGTTCCCACTCTGCAACTGATTCTGGAAACGCTGAGGTTGCTGGTTACGGTTCCACTGACTAACTGGTCCCTGGAACCTCTGCTGATGGCCTTGATCTTTTACCGGGGTAGACGCTTTGAGGATGTCCAGTACAATGCAACATACCACTATCCTCGCTTTGTACCAGAGAAGATGACTTGGGCCATAGAAGTTGCAGATGCTTCACAACCAAAGCTTCAAGCACAAGTGGAGTTGACTTATGAGCTGATTTGTCACACCCATATTTTAAGAACAAAATAGGATGCATAAAAGACTCATATGTGCCCCAGGAATAGTCGCACAAATAAGTAGACAAATCTCATATGTACCATTGCAGTGTTTATTACATAGCGAAACATAAGAAATCACATAGTCTTATGCATAAATGATAGCAAGATGTAAACAACGCTCTCGACGGAAGCTCCACACAGGGACACTGTTGACTGGTTGACTCCAAACCTAGTACTCATACCGATAATCCTCATTCCAATCATCTTCATTATCATACCCTGAGGTGTTGGGAAATTGCAAGAGTGAGCACATATCGTACTCAACAAGTATAACCAGGGGTTCATGAGGCTCAAAAAGCTGACACTGGTTTGACTGCATTTAGCTTTTAATAGTGGATAGCATGTTCATAATTAAATAGCAATTGTCAAGGAAGCTTAAATAATCCATTAATCCCATGATCAAATGTAAGCATAATTAACTCATAGCATAAACGATAATCAAATGAACATAACAACATAACAAGCTCATCATCTTAATGTAGATGTCCCCAAGGCCGCTCCTGACCGTGAGCTCGGCTAGTATACCAGTTTTACACTCTGCAGAGGTTGTACATCTTTACCCATGAGTCATGATTTACCCTTTCGCCCGAGGTAGCTAATCTCTTAACCCCCTTCCTAGGGAGGTCGGCAGGGATCACTATGAAGCCTTTCAAAAGTTCGTCTAACAAGTTAGGGCCGCAAGGTTTCCTTTGCGCGCAGATATAGAGCCCCCCTTCCGATGGCACAATGACTCGCAGCCTATACTCATACAGACAGAGGCCACACTATACCCAAAACGGTTCAGCCCCTCCGCCCTTTCGGGTAACCGCTAACAAGCTAGAAAAGGGCTTCATACTGAGCTAAAGCCAGAGCCATAATAGCCCTCATGGTTGCACTGTTATCCCGGGTGATCACGTACAGACAAGATCTCATACAGTTATTTGTCATTCTTTTATGTTCATTGCATAGCTATTAATCATCTTACAAGATCATGGATTATATCAAGCACTAGCACATCTACACCAAATGCATATCAAGTAGGTAGCAAGGAATCCAGGTAACAATCATCTATGATTTTGCTAAGGTCGACAAGGTGATAGCATGCATATGATATATATATGTGTAGTTAATAGTGAATAGGTAACAAGGATGATCCCAAGTTATACTTGCCTTGCTCAAAGCTCTCCTGAGCCTGCTGGTCTTCGAAAGCTTGGTCTTGATCACCAACGTACGGCTCACCGTCTAATTCCAATCACCAATCAACAACACGCAATCCAATGTAGACAATCATACACAAAGCAAACAAGCTATAATTAGAACATTACACCAAATAGTGGTACAACAAAGATAAAAGTTTATGAAAATAATCTACGCAGCGCTACGATCACACAAACGTAAAGTTCACGAAAATCGGAATTAAAACGTGAAAGATATGAATTTTCTAAGATTTCCTATAGAGAAATAATTAATTAAATGCTACTGCAGAATTAAAAAGTTTCAAAACAGTAAACTAATATTTCTAACATGTAGAGATCGTAAATACGAATCCAACGGAATTTGAATGGACAAAAACGGAGTTAAAATGACTATTTTATAAGCATTATAAATTCAGTGGCAAAACTGTAATTAGCCGAAAACGTATTTGGCCTTAACCGAATGTAAATACGCTTTCAACACAAGGAGACGTAATCTGTTCCAGGGCGCCAGGGACCGCGGGGTAATTACTCAATCTTTCCAGGGACTCTTTATGAAATCTCGCAGTGAAAGGGTATCTTCTAATCCTGGCCCTTGATCTTGGATCCGACGGTTCACGAGCTTCCAGGACCAATCACGGTGGCGCCGGCCACCAGGGGCACTCCGGCGCGGCGGAGGCCATGCGAGCCGCCGGGAAGCTCGCCGGAGAATGTTGACTTCTCGTTTCCGAGCACGGTTTCAAGAAATAAAAACACCGGGAGTTGGATAATCACTTCGCGAACTCACCTAGGCGGTCTACTCGAGCCGAGGGCGTGCAGAGGGGACGTGGTGCTCGCGGTGGCGGATGTTGGCTTTCGGCAAGATCCCGACGGCGAGGAAAACTGGCGGCTAGGGCTAAAACTCGCGTCGGGGTGGAAAACAATTCGCGGGCGACGCTAGGGGGGGTTAAATAGGGGTCGGTTGCACGAAAAGGCAAGGAAATCCCGAGTATCGCGGGATTGGATTACCTCCACGCGAGTTCGGTTCGGAACCGACTGGAGGAAGGAGAAGGGCGCTCTGACCTGCGGGTCCCGCGTCGCAGAGAGAGAAGGGGGCGGAGCCCAGCGGTCAGTCAGAGGGGGAAAAGGGGAGGCGCGCGCACGGTCCGCCTGGGTGCTCGGTGGGCCGCGGGACTGCTGGGCCGCGTGCGAGCAAGCAGGCCGGGACTGGGCTTCGGCTGGGGTTTTGTTTCCCCCCTTTTTTTTTATTCTTTTCTGAATTCCTTTTTCCAAAGAAGCTTTGAAGCAAAATAATCACAAAAAAAAACAGAACAAACAATACAAAATAATTATGCTCCAGCATGAATGCAAAATTCACGTTTCTAAACTTATGATAAATTTTAATTTGCTCAAAATTATTTATTTTGCTAGATTCAAATGCTCACAAAAATTCTTAAATAAATCCAATTAATTCCTATTAATTGAAATTCACATTTTGGGTGTTACATCTCACTTGGGCTGCACTAAAGAGCTCCACTCAGTGAACTTAAACTAGCAAGCAAAGCAAGCTCTCAAAACTAATTACACTAAAGAGCTTGCTACAACTAGTTTGCAAGAATGTAAAGGAGTGAGTAGGAGCTTTTATACCGTCATGTAGAGAAGTTTACCAATCAATATAAATGTCAATCAACCACCGGGAGAAATCCAAAGATGCAAGAAACAACACTTGGTGGTTCGGTGGCTAAGAGGTATTGCATGAACCTTGTCCTCACATACTACACAAATGATTTGTTGGGATCAATAAAAATAGGTCCATTGTTGAAAGCTGGCTCCATTCAAAAAAATGCAATAGAATTGGTATCAATGCAACAAAAAATAAAAAAAATGTACAACCTTGATGAAAAGTCAAAGGCTTCTATTTCCTAAAATAATCATGAATACCGTTATCCCTAAAGATCCATAGTATACAAGAATCAAAACAATGTGACAATCATATCTTTCTTTTCTTTGCTTCAAAATCACTATAATTTTTAAGCACTGGTTTATTTAAGTCTTGCTAGATACTAATCCATAGCCTATGGTTATATGGCTAGATTTGTGGGCAGGCAGTCGGTCCACTAAAGTTGCCTTACCCACCAATTTATGGAGTGGCATAATTTCTATATAATCCTGATAGTTACAAATTTTGATGGAATGTGTTTAGAGAGAAAGAGTAAAGGTCCTCCTTGAAAGTTTGTAGGATGACTTATCTTAGTCCATGTGCGCGCCTCCAGTTATTTAGGGCTCCCTGTTTAGTCCACCTTAAAATTTTATAGTATACCTATTTTGAATCATAAATATTGATATAATTTTGTATAGACTTAGTCAAGCATAGACTAGGTCTTGAAATGTACTCTTTTTGTGATGGAGGGAGTATATCACCAAGATGGCTACTTCTTTTGTATTGTTCAAAAAAATGTCTAATATCTACCTAGTCAGATCCATAGTTCAAGAAAATGAATCAAAATTAATATTTTCTTGGCCCACCTTTGTGTTCACATTTGGATTTTAAATTCTCTATCTATGCCTTCTTTGCTTGTAGTCTATCCTCGATGAAAAACCTCACCACCACCTATATACATACAAGAATTTTCCTTGTCCAACGATAACTCACAAATGGAGCTAGGAGAAACATAGTGCATGTGGGACTTTTCTTTGTTGTTCCGCTCATCGGTACATGTAAGGTGGATGGAGATAGATATATAAACGAAGAGATTGAGACGTGAACCAATCAGAATGTCATTAAGGTGTTTGTTAGCACATATATTATAGAGATACATCTTGTCAGTTTGTTCCGTCGATGTAGCATCGCATATAGGAGTTTACAGATAAGACTTCTCAACGCCCAGAGCAATCACTTTGTTCAAGGCCAGCCCTCCTCAAGGTGACCTGTCCTTGACATTTACGGAGCTGTACTAGGAGAAAGAGAGGGCCATGTTGTTGCTCTCATCCCCTCACGAGACAGAGACATATAAAAGCGAGAAGGAGACCTAAACCAATCGGAATGCAAGTTTGTTTAGCATGTTTTGTTATTGTCAAGAAATCTGTTGCATGCTAATATTTTATCAAACTCAAAAGAAAATGAATGGCTCGTCCTTACCTTTTTAGATCCATGTACAAAATGAACAATAATTATTGCAGTTTTCATCTATAGTCTAATTGATGGAAAAATAGTTATCTTTATGTTGTAAAGTAAAAAATAGTAACAACAAAGAAAAGTCCAAGACACTCTCTTTCTAATGGGTACACGTAAGGTGGTCAGACATAAATATATAAACGAAGATAGATCCAGACCTGAAACAATCGGAATGCTTAAGATGTTCGTTAGCACATATATTATAGAGATTCCATTAAGTCTGTCGTCGAGGTAGCATCACATATAGCTAGGAGTATAAAGACAAAACTTTTCAGTACCCAGCAATCAGTTTCTTCAAACCAGCCGTCCTCATAGGTGGCCTGTCCTTGACATATATAGAACTGTACTAGAGAGAGGGTCGATGACTTTTCTTTGTTGTTGCTCTCATCCCCACATATGAGACAGATAGAGATATAAAAGCGAGAAGGGGGACCTAAACCAATCCGAATGCAAGTTTCGTAATCACGTTTTGTTATTGTCCAAAAACCTATTGCTTGCTAATTTATCAGCATCTAAAGAAAAACACTGTCCCGTTTTGTTAATGTCTCAACGAACAATAATTGTTGCTATTTTCATTTAGTCTATATGCTTATGTTGTAAATGTCTCAAAAATAGTAACCTCAAGTGCAAAATATTAAACAAACCTTACTATTTGTTTCTCTCCAAAATTTTCCTATATTTTTTTGTAGGCTCTGCGACTAGGCTCCTTGCTTTTGAAGTTTTGGTACAGTAGTGTTCAGAGTTCAATGTTACGTTAGAGATAGAACTTCAGGTGCCGCCACTCATTTTTCTTGAATCAACTCTCTCATGATTGGGGTCCGATCCTATCCGTTACAACACAAACAATTTCCATATGCTAGTAAAAATGGGTCCGCAGCAAGAAATCGTTCCAGAGAAAGCGCACAAGAATTGCTAAAAGCAAAAAAAAAAAGAGGGAAACAAATCTTGCCCGATAGGTATTGATGGGCACTTTGTTATCCTTGAAGCAGGGAACCAAGGAGACACTAAAGCTCAATGAAGCTAGCATCAAACCATCCGAATCATTAGCATCTGGCACTAGTAGAAAAGAGTACAACGCCGACGTCCCCTTTTTATACCACTGGCGGTTGCAGTTATCACACGCCTGTGGTATAAAAAGGGCGGTGTCAGAACCACCAACCGTCAGTGAAGATGCATTTTTACAGACGGTTTTCCTAACAAAACCGCCAGTAGAAATCATGCATTTCTACAAGTGGTTGTCCTAAGAAACCGCCACTAAAAATCATATTTCTACATGCGGTTTTCCTAACAAAACCTCCTATAGAAATCATGTATTTCTACAGGCGATTCTCCTAAGAAACCATCTGTAAAAATCATATTTCTACAGGCGGTTTCTTAAGAAAGCCGCCTGTAGAAATAATTTGAAATTGAATTTTTTTAAGTTTTTCAAATGACCTCGTTTGAAAAAACTATCAAAATGAAAGTTGTAGATCTCGAAAAGTTATGAAACTTTGTAGTTGATAATTCTTTCATTTGACATCACCTTGTCGCCGAAAACTACATTTGAATTTCTTAAATTTGAAATTCAAATTTTGTAAATGACCTCGGATGGAAAAACTACTAATATAAAAGTTGTAGGTCTTAAAAAGTTATGAAACTTTGTAGTTGACAACTTTTCCATTGGAATCCGTTTAAGGCCTCAAATAATCAATATATGCTTGGTTTGGGATAATATGTGGAGAACTAAACTCTAATATAGACACAACTGAGTGATAGGTGGAGTGGTAGAGGAGGCTACGCGCAAGAGCAAGGTCTCAGGTTCGAATCCCACCAACTGCGAAGCACGCGATTTTACACAGAAAAAAGCACGACTTACCCGCTTGTAGAAATGGCTCATTTCTACTAGCCTCCAGCGCAGGCGGTGCTGAAAAACGCTAGTAGAAATAGGTTACCAGCTGACTGTACAGTATGCCTCTAAACGCAGCACAGTCCATTACTTCAGACAATCCTTATAGTTTGGATCCTTTGCCGCCTGCCTCATCTCTTCAAAGTTGTGTAGCCACCTTGGGCTCCCATATAGAAGGTCGTCACTAGCGAGGTAGTTAACGAAATCGACAATTGACAATAATTAAATCTACAATTAACATAAACAAGTAAAAAAAATACCGCTTGAAGACATACAATTGCTAACTAACTTGCATTATTTATGTTGTATAGCTACTAGACCTTCTCTCCATGTCACACACACATAAATATGGAAGTATCACAAAGGAAACCATTAAAATGAAGAACAAAACTAGTCTATCCCAACATAGATCTAGATCTAGATCACCCAAAACGTAAAAATGAGCACAAAATGATATGACAGCACATACCAACATCTTATGATGCCCACCTTCAAAGAATCCAAGAGCAAAACTTACCCCCCCCCCCCAAAAAAAAAGGTGTTTTTTTTGGAGTTCTAGAGCTCTAACCCCGTCAAAACTAATGGGGAGACTCGTGGAGGAAGAAGATGAGGACGGTTGGGGGAGATTGGTTTTATAGCTATAGATTAATGGAAGCAAGCATCCTAAGGGCGCCCGCCTCTGTTAGTGGAATATTAACGAAGTCAACCGTCGTAGGAGAATCGTAAATCGATACATCTACTGTAATGAAAACTTGGACCCAAAGATATGATTATAGAAGCAAGAATAGTCTTTGGTCACTCCATCTTCAGAGAACTCTTGATTACAACCTGTCGGATCATTTGGAAGACTATGAATGGCGTCATCTTTGATTATTGAAATTGCATACCTAGAAAAGAATGTTCGATGAGCTTAGTCTGGTGTGCATCGAGGCTAAGCTGGCAAAGAGGGAGCTACTTTCAACCTAGCAAGACAGTTACCCTTAATGTCATCCCTTTTTTTGTTTTTGGGCCTAGTTGCCTTGTACTTGTTGTTGTTGTTGTTGTTTGTAGCACCCAAAATTTTGCTCATTTTAAAAATAGGTGAAAAATGATTTATTTATGAATTTTTGTGCTCATGAAACATAGGGGAATAATATTTTTCAGTAAATTAAAACTTATCATAGGGTTTAGTAACATGTATGTGCACTCATGCTCGAGCATCTATATTTTTGTACTATGTGACTTTGAGTAAAGTTCAAAAGTATTTCAAAACTGATTTTAAAAAGGGACTTGAAATAGCTTTTGAATAAAAAAAACAAAAGAAAAAAAAGAACCTGATCCTTGGCTACTTTGGAGCCCAGCTCTTCCCCTTCTGCACGGCCCAGCGCTCTCCCCTCCCCTCTCGGCCTCGGCCCAAGTCAGCAGAAGCCCAGCAAAAGCCGCTACCCACCTCCCAGCCCAGCAGCGCAGTTCCCTCTTCCTTCCTTTCACTGACACCCGGACCCACACGGCAATGTCTCATCCCTCCTTTCCATCTTCCTCCCCGAGCCGTGAAGGAAGCGGACGCCTCCTACCGGCAGCAAACTCCGATTTTCCCAGGATTTGGCATGTAGAGCGCTCAACCGAGCCCTATTTAACCGAGTCTCGGTCCCGTAGCTCCCTTTTAGCCCCCAAGCTCAATAATATGAGCCCTAGCCTTGTGCCTCGTTGGTTCTTGGTCTCGCCGAACTCCAAAATCGAGCCGCCACCTCGCATGCCATCTCTGTTTTCTCCTCGACCCAACCAAGTGCATAAATGAGATCGCGGTGAGCTTCTCCTCCGCCTGGTGCTTTCTCTTTGTTCCTTAGCGCTCGGAGTCGCGAGATCCGCTATCTACGGTGAGCTCTGGGTGGGCATCCATGGCGCCGCCGTGTCTAGCCTCGCCGCCGGCCGGCCGGAATTAGCTCCGGCCCCTCTAAGCCCTCCAAATCGCGATCTACGGCTCGGATTAGAAGGTAACGTTTCGGTTGGCAAATTTGCTAGAGAGCCCCTGCTCTATCTTGGAATCAACCCGCCATCCCGCCCTCGAGAAAATGCGTTTTGACGTTATGAAAGCGTAAACCAACTCAGTGTGTTCAAAATACGTTTTCCTATATTTACAAGTTGCCATTGAAATTGATTTGGTCATAAAATACTCTTTTTAACTCCGTTTTTGTCCATTCAAATTTCGTTATATTCGTATTTACGAGCTCTACATGTTAGAAGTATTTATTCTCTGTTTTGAAACTTTTGATTTTCGCAGTAGCTTTTAATTAATAATTTATCTATAGGAAATCTTGAAAAATTCATAGCTTCTACGTTTTAACTCCAATTTTTTTGATTTTTACGTTTGTGTGATCGTAGCGCTGCGTAGAATATTTTTATAAACTTTTATCTTTGATTTCTCACTGTTTGGTGTATTGTTCTAATTATATCTTGTTTGCTTCGTGTATGATTGTCTACATTGGAATGCGTGTTGTTGATTGATGTTTGGGGATAGACGGTGAGCCATACGTTGGTGGGCAAGGCCAAGCTTTTGAAGATCACCAGCAGGCTCAGGAGAGCTTTGATTAAGGCAAGTATAATCAGAGATTATCCTTGTTACCTATACATAATTAATACAATATTTATCATGTGCATGTGTCCACCTTGATGACCTTAGCAAAATCATAGATGATTGTTATCCTGAATTCCTTGTTACCTATTTCGGATATGCATTTGGGTAGTTCTTGCTAGTGCTTGATTATAATCCATGATCTTGTAACATGAATATTTGGATATACAATAAACAATAAAATAAGCTTTCTAGCAACTTGAACTTAAAGGGTGGAAAGAACTCTGGCTTTTGCTAGATTGATCTTGACCCTCTATAAGAACTTATCCCTTGGCAAAAGCTGGGACAACTCGTACAACCATGAGGGCTACACAGCTCTGGTTTTAGCTCAGTATGAGGACCTTTTTCTAGCTTGTTAGCGGTTACCTTAAATGGCGTAAGAATGGCTAGACACGTTGGGTATAGTGTGGCCTCTGTCCATGTGTGTAGGCTGCGGGTTATGTGCCATGGAAGGGGGGCTCTATATCTGCCTGCCGAGTGAATCTAATGGCCCTAACTTGTTAGACGAAACCTTTGAAAGGCTTCATAGTGAACCCTGCCGACCTCCCTAGGAAGGGGGTTAAGAGACTTGCAACCTCGGGCGAAAGGGTAAATCACGACTTATGGGTAAAGATGTACAACCTCTGCAGAGTGTTAAATCTGGTATACTAGCCGTGCCTACGAATACGGGTGGCCCGGAAAACTGACGGAATAGATGGACACTGATGAACGTGAATAATGATGATAAATGATGTTTTATTATGTTGTTTATATGTGTTATTCATAATTCCTGTATACAATTGATCATGTGGTTATGGGATGTATTCATGCTACCTTGACATTTGCTATTAATTTATGAACATGCTAACCACTATTAAAAGCTAAATGCAGTCAAACCAGTGTCAGCTGTTTGAGCTTCAGGAGATGCTTTAGGCTTGTGATCAACCAGTCAGTTGGATCCTGTGGAGAGAAGTTAATACCCGAAGTTTGGAGTTGCCAATCCGTTGTTTGTTATCAAAGGTTATATCTTTTATATTAAGTACGTTATATATTTATGCATTGTCTTTTGATATTACCCCTTATTTGTAGCTATATGTGAGATTTGGCTTTTAATACTCGCATATGGTGCATATCTGGTTTTGTCCTTAAAATCGGGTATTACATTGTTGTTGTTGTTATTGTTGTTGTTGTTTCTGTTTTTTCCTCCTTCCTCTTGCTCCTCCCTTCCCCTGTACATATGTATGTGTATTTGTTTGTTTTCCTTTAATTAATCAAAATGAAAAAATAGGTAGGGGGCTCCCTTGTTGACCCTTTCAAAAAAACATTATGGAGGCGGACAGCACATCCGCCCTAGTTAATTGAATAATGGAGACGATATTCATAAAGCGCCTGCATCCATTAATGAACTATTAATGGAGATGGTCGCCTTATGTCTTACGCTTCTGATAACCATTAACCAAGGCAGCCACGTGCCCGCATATCCCTGGGCCAGCCTTTGACTAATGGAGGGGGCACCCCAAAAGCGTCTGCCTCCATTAGCCTGATGCCAGTGTCTCGCAGAATGATCTATGTAGTAGTGTATATTGTAAATGAGAAAATGGTAACCTCTAGTGGCATATCATACATAGGTTTTTTCTCCACTAAAGATTGTTTTGTCAGCTCTATCTTTGATATCTTTACTTGTATACAGTGTTCTTCAACATCACCTTGAGATAGTATTTTTGTTGCCCCCACTAATTTCTTTGAACCATCTTTCCTCATTGGAGTCATATACAATGCTACTATTAAAAATGTTTTTCTTGGTGCAGTCTGTTTTCCAACAGTCACTAAGCAAATGTTTTTAGATGTAAAGTATTTAAGGGATTGGTCTACAGCCGCCCCTAAAAATGGCCTCCATATGATTTTCTCCTAGAAATTCATTTTAGGGCAGTCGTCCACACTGTAACACCCTAAAATGTGTTTTCTGGAAAATAGAGCTAAAATGATTTAATTATGAATTTTTGTGCTCATGAGAATAGAGGAAAATAATATTTTTCATTAAAATAAAATTTATCATAGGATGTAGCAACATTTTTGTGCATGCTCCTACATTTTTGTTTATTGTGCTGAGTGATTTTACTAAAGTTCAAAAATAATTCAAAGTGATCTTTAAAATGGTTTTGAAAATGGCTTTCAAATTATCTTGAAATAGGCTTTGAAAAAAAAAAACAAACAAACAAAACTCTCCCCACTTGTTTTTAGCCCGAAGGCCCCAAACCCCTCCCAATCCTTTCCCCTCGGCCTGGTGGCCAGCAGGCGAAGGCCCAGCTCTGCCCCTTTCTCTTCCCCCACGGCCCACTCTCCTCCGCTCGGCCCAAGCTGACCAGGCAGCCTATGCGCCTCCTTCTCTCTCCCTCTTCTCGCTGACGCCTAGGCCCCACCTCTTTGTTTCACCGCCAGGTGGGCCCGCCTGGTCATCCCCTCCACCGAGCGTCTTCAAACCGGACTCGGCCGAGAGCTTCTCCGCCGAATCAATCCCCGGGGAAACCGCGAATTTGTTTCCTTTTCCGCCAACCGAGATCTTATAAAGTGTTTTCTCCAACCCCGCAGTTTCCTTTTGCTTCTAAACCGCGAATCAAAGCCCAAGCCGCCCTAAACCTCGCGTTTTGGATCCCGCCGTGGCCGCGCATCTTCTCCACCACGGCGCGAGCTCCCTGCTGCCTTCCGGCCCGAGCTTAGTGCCTTGGTGAATTCGCCTTCTCCTCCTCTGCGCGCCCGTGGTCTCGCTTTTTGTTTTGGTGCTCGGAATCAGGAGGTTGGCGAGCTCCGATGAGCTCCACGGCGGCGCTCATGGTGAACCACCGCGGCGGAGTTCAGGGGCCGGCCAACCGCCGCCTGGTGCCCCTCTGGATTGGTCTCGGCCGTCGGATGGCGATCTAATGGTCACCAAAAGAGGATACCCTTTCAATGTAAAAATTTTTAAAGAGTCCCTGGAGTCTGGGGAAATCAAACCCGCCGTCCATAGCGTACTTCAGGAATACGCAAGGTCTTCTGGAAAGCGTATTTGGCCGGGTTGAGTTCAAAGTACGTTTTCACCATTTACAGTTTTGCCACTGGTTTTAATTTGCTTATAAAATACTCATTTTAACTCCGTTTTTGTCCATTCAAATTTTGTTAGATTTGTATTCATGAGCTCTACATGTTAGAAGTATTAATTCTCTGTTTTGAAACTTTTTATTTTCGCAGTAGCTTTTAATTAATTATTTCTCTATAGGAAATCTCAGAAAAATCATAACTTCTCCGTTTTAATTCCGATTTTCGTGAACTTTAAGTTTGTGTGATCGTAGCGCTGCGTAGCACATTTTGATAAACTTTTATATTTGTTTTACCACTGTTTGGTGTATTGTTCTAATTATAGCTTGTTTGCTTCGTGTATATATTGGATTGTGTGTTGTTGATTGATGATCGGATATAGACGGTGAGCGATACGTTGGTGATCAAGGTCAAGCTTTTGAAGATCATCAGCAGGCTCAGGAGAGCTTTGATTAAGGCAAGTATAATCGGAGATTATCCTTGTTACCTATACACAATTAATACAATATTTATCATATGCATGTGTCCACCTTGATGACCTTAGCAAAATCATAGATGATTGTTATCCTGAATTCCTTGTTACCTATTTCGGATATGCATTTGGGTAGTTCTTGCTAGTGCTTGATTAATAACCCATAATCTTGTAAAATGAATATTTGAATATACAATAAACAATAAAATAAGCTTTCTAGCAACTTGAACATAAAAGGTAAAAAGAACTCTAGCTTTTGCTAGATTGATCTTGACCCTCCATAAGGACTTATCCCTTGGCAAAAGCTGGGACAACTCGTACAATCATGAGGGCTACATGGCTCTGGTTTTAGCTCAGTATGAGAATCTTTTTCTAGCTTGTTAGCGGTTACCTTAAGTGGCGTAAGAATGGCTAGACACGTTGGGTATAGTGTGGCCTCTGTCCATGTGTATAGGCTGCGAGTTATGTGCCATGGAAGGGGGGCTCTATATCTGCCTGCCGAGTGAATCTAATGGCCCTAACTTGTTAGACGAAACCTTTGAAAGGCTTCATAGTGATCCCTGCCGACCTTCCTAGGAAGGGGGTTAAGAGACTCATGACCTCGAGCGAAAGGGTAAATCACGACTCATGGGTAAAGATGTACAACCTCTGCAGAGTGTTAAATCTGGTATACTAGCCGTGCCCACGGATACGGGCGGCCCGGAAAACTGATGGAATAGACGGACATTGATGAACATGAATAATGATGATAAAAGATGGTTTATTATGTTGTTTATGTGTTATTCATAATTCTTGTATACAAATGATCATGTGGTTATGAGATTTAATTATGCTACCTTGACATTTGCTATCCAATAATAAATATGCTATCTACATATAAAAGCTAAATGTAGTCAAACTAGTGTCAGCTTATTGAGCCTCATGAACCCCTGGTTATATTTGTTGAGTACGATATGTGCTCACTCTTGCAATTTCCCCCACACCTCAGGAGAAGTTTTGGGCTTGTGATCAACCAGTCAGTTGGATCCTATAGAGTGAAGTTAATACCCGAAGTTTGGAGTTATCTATCCGCTGTTTGATACTGAAGGTAAGTACGTTATATATTTGTGCATTGTCTTTTGATATTACCCCTTATCTGTAGCTATATGTGAGATTTGCCTTATAAACTCGCATATGGTGCATATCTGGTTTTGTCCTTAAAATCGGGTATTACACACACCTAGATATTTATCGAAAAAATGCAAAAGAACAGATAAAAGCACAAAAACATACTTCTGCATACCTGAGCAACTATACCAGACAACATTGACAATTTAAAGCCGTGAACTGAAGGCCCACGTGACCCCTCCTTTTTACGGCACAACTTTTTACCGCACAACATAGTTTCTTATGACTTTCATCAAAAAAACATAGTTTCTTATGACTAGATGACCAGTGCTATATTATTTTGAATACAGGCCCTAAAGCACATAAAAAATTCCACACTCCAACACCGCCAACCGCCATGCAAGATGAGGTTAAGGAACGCCGAAAAAAATGGACATGAGAAGAAGATAGACTGTGGGGCTATTAACCTTTATATCTTCGTGGCTCGATATGGCCCATACCATTGTGGGTGGTCTGGCCTACAAGATAAAGATATGGCGCACGATGCTGGTCAACGTGCACCGCAAGGCTACAAGATATTATACCAAATAGGATACTTCACTTCTAACTTTGTCATAGTATATAAGAAGGGACAGGGGTCTCTTAGAGGACAACATAACTCAATTGATCTCATATCATCAATACAATCAGACGCACGACATAGGTATTACGTCCTCACAGCGGCCGTACCTAGATAAAATCCTTGTCAGTGTCTTGCGTCACCATATAGTTCGTAGCTTGTGCACCTGTCTGCCGACAATCTACTACCTTGGGCATACCCTTAGGTAGACTACTAACCATATTTTGTCGACAGTGGCGCGCTAGGTACGGGGTGTGCGTACAGCTTCCCAAGCGAGCCAGATGGTCATCATCCTCGACTTCGCGGTCGTGGCGGACAGCCTCAGGTTCACCGTCAGCCAGATCACCTGGACCACTAGCCTCAACAGCTTCACCGCCACGACCATGGAGGAGGTGTAGATCTAATCTGCGCCAATCACTTCTTCACCGACGTCGGTTGTAGCTCCAACCACGCCGACCACGTCGACAACGCGTTGCCCACATCCCTGCTACAAAGGGAGACAGATCGAGAACGTTGACCCGCTCGGGGCTATCGACCAAATTGCTTGGCCTACTTGCTCTGACCACCTGTCATGTCACAATAATGATCACCGTGAAAAACGGTGCTACGATAACCACGACCACCGTCATGACAACACGTCGAAAAGCTCGAGGGCCAAATAATTTTATCGCCACCAACCAGACTTCCGTCCAAACATAAGTATATTTTTAATATTTATTTATTTTTAGCATAATATTTTCTATAATGTCCTTCACATGATTATCCTTTAAAATAACTTTTTGGTTAGCCGACTAGTTTTTTCTCCTACAGGAGTTTTTCAGAGCCGGCACTGTCTCCGACTCCTCACCACACGTGCATGAGATTCGCCCTCTGCGTTCTGGATGGTTGGCAGTAGCTCTCTGGCGAGGCTGGCAATCCTATGTATGCCTAGACTCCGCTCCTCATGCTCAAGATTGTTGGTCAGACTAGAGCTGGTGTAAGTTTTAGAATGAATTAACTACTCGTGCTAATTTTAATATAAAAAAAAACTAAAAACTTATGTCAGTGCTGATTTTTCTCTAGAGTTTATTTATACATCATGTATTACCTATTCTCCATGTTTATTTTTTAGGAGCTTGGCCCAGTCAACAAGCTACACTCGGAGACTCGTCGACCATTTCCTACACTATGCTTGGGGATAGCTCCAACCACCGAGCACGTTTACGTTCCCAACCACACTCGAGGACTCGTTGACCGGTCCCTACGTTGTGCTCGGAGACTATGCCGACCACCGAGCACATTTACATTTCTAACCGCGCTTGGAGACTCGTCAATCATTCCCTACGCTGTGCTCGAAGATTGCTTCGATCACTGTCCGACCACAGCTTGGAGACTGCTCTCCTCGGTTATATATGAATTAAACTCATATACAACTGAGGAGCGATTTTAATTTTTTAGACCTTGCTATAAGGCTCATGCTTCGCCTTCCAGCAAGCTTGGAGACTACATTTCGATGCATCTCAGTATCAGAATTTCTACGTGGACTTTTTATTTTTAGACTCTGGCACCACGTTCCTGTGTCACCTATTGTCAGGCTCGGGGACTAAGTAGACACACTTTACCTTACAGTGAATATGCTTGTTTTTTCAAACCTTACACTTTTCAGAAAAGTAAAGTGGGCACACTTCATCAAGAAAGAATTTTTTTTCGTAAGAGCACCATGCATTATTCGGATAACCTGCTTCTTCGGTGTCAATGGTGGTCGTCTGTCTTCCGAGCTGGCTGAAATACTGTCGCAACTGCTCGGGCAACTTTCCTGCTGGTCGGAGACGTCAAGCCTCACTGGTCGAAGAAGCTCAAGATGGTGTGTCGCATCACAATACATGGAGCTCGGGGACTAGCTGTGAGGGTATAAACTCCTATATCCTTATGGCTCGGCATGGACCGCACCATCGAAGGTGGCCCGGCCTGCAAGATGAAGACATGCGGCGCACGACGTTGGTCGGCGTGCATCGCAAGGCTACAAGAAGATATTGTACCAAATAGGATACTTTACTTTTAACTCTGTCCCTTCATAATATATAAGGAGGGAGCAGGGGTCCCTTATAGGACAACACAACTCAATTGATCTCATATCATCAATACAATCAGATGCAGAACGTAGGTATTACGCCCTCACCTGGATAAAATCTTTGCCTGTGTTTTGCGTCACCATCTAGTTCGTAGCTTGCGCACCTGTCTACCGACAATCTACTAAACATACCCCTAGATAGACTACCGACCATATTTCGTAGACATAAACTATCATATTTCTTAAACTAAACGCACGCTAAAAATGTGCTAGGTTGAACTTGATAAGCTCAGGTCCCGCGGATATCTAGACTACTTTGTCTTATTTCCTTGTTGAAATAGACAGTTCACCTGTCTTAGAAAAAATGCAGAACCAATTGAATGGGTGGAGGTGGAGGTGGAGGTTGTCAGATTCAGTTCACGGGACCTATAGCAAAATCATGATTATATATGCCAATGTGCAATGACGACAGATCAGAACCATTGCTTTCTTGCTTGGACTATACTCAAGAAAAAGTTCTGGCTGTAACAGTTAGTGTAAACGAGTGGATCGGATGGCCCAATAATCCAACTTGTAAGTTGTGTGGTGTCGAACCTAAAGCTCCTACACTCAGTGCAAGACTGCCCCTTTATCAAGAAAACATGGACAATATAATAGTTCAGAACTGGTGCAGGATTTTTCAAACATACAAAAGTTTAGCTAGAACAGAGAACTATCACAAAAAAAGGTCCTTACATGGCATTATGATCTAGTACTTCTGGTGGCACATCTGTAAAGAACGCAACAGGAGTTACAACCAATAGAAGCAGTATGATGCAAAGATGATATCAGCAGTTTCAACCAGTGATGCGTCCAACCAGCTCAGTAGCTTGTCTTATGAGGTCTTTGCAGGTCGGCTTCTCGTGTTTCAGCCCGGTATATAATGGTGTTTTTTAGTAGTCTCTTTTTTTTTCTTGCCTTTCCTGATCGTTCTTAGTGGGTGTGATCTAGTAGCTGATATCGCTTTCTGTTCTCTATTCTTATCCTTCCTCTAAACTTTTCACTAGATTTGAGGTAAACATCCTGCCGTCCTTTATTATTAAAAGAGTAAAAGTTATGAGTTATTTTTTGATATAGAGTTTTTAGATTCATCATGTTTTGATTCAGATGAGACTTAAAAACAAGTTTAAAGGCTGGGATGACACAATTGAACAAGTTGAGGACCTATATATGGAAGACTTCTAAATTTAGGGACAAGGATGACACAGCCGAACAAGTTTAGGTACCTAAATGGTCATTTTGCGAGTTTAGGGACCGGAATGATATACCCAAACAAGTTTAGGGACCGGTGATGGACTTTACTCTTATTAAAAAAGAGGAGGCACAAGTTGAAATATAGTAGGGCCATGCAATTATTTACCTCACGACAGAGACTTGCAAGTTTTGGACCTACAACAACACTTCATTAGGAAACCGAGAGTCAGGCGTAAGCCAAGCATGATTCATGTATGGATAAATGTGCAGCGCCAATGGGTACTGCGCCAGTAATGGGACTGAGTACAAAAAAAAAATTTCTTGACAGGATGACATCACAGCAAAAATTGCTTAAGCTCGTCACAATACAAGCGAATTCTCTAACATGCCGCATAATAACCATACAAAAACCTGGAACACGGACATCATTGAGCAAAATGTTCTAGCACGGATGGCTCAAAACTACGTCAGGGTCCTAAGTCTATATATCCATCTAATTAACTCAGGGGGTGTTTGGTTAGGGTTGTTAAAGTTTAACAGGTACACTCCTTAGCTGCGTTTTTAATTAGTTTCGTAAATAATCTATATTTAGTACTCCATGCATGTGTCCAAACATTCGATTGTGACGGACGGTAAACTTTAATTAACTGGTGCAACCAAACGGGCCCTCAGAAGGTTGCATTGCCCTCTCAAAACAATTGCTAGGCTAGTCTCAATGCATGTTTCATGAAAGTGTCATGCACATTAAATATGGTGTCACATAAGCAAAATTGCTGACTTGGCAGGGTCATTAAATGAAGAAGTTTCATCAGATGAGAGATGACATATGGCTCAGTTACCTAGTTTATAGTTTTGGTAACTGTGCCATGAGACTATGCATTGAGACTGCCCTTAACGTAACGACCCCGGCCACGCTCGACCTCTATAAAGGTCTACCCTCATATGCCTCCTATAAAACACACAACTTTTGCTAGTTAGTTCGACGTTGTCAAGGTCCCCTAGCCTAGCTTACCATTGCCAACAACTTCAGCATCACTGACTGGGCAGCTCATGTGGAGGCTGAGGATTGGCGAGGGCAGCGGTCCATGGCTGCGGTCAGCGAATAACTTCATCGGCAGGCAGGTATGGGAGTTTGACCCCGACGCTGGGAGCCAGGATGAGCTCGCTGAGATTGAGAGACTGAGGAAGGAGTTCACAGAGAACCGTTTCCAGAAGAGGGTGTCACAGGATCTCCTTCTGCGCATGCAGGTAATAACAAGCATAACAGAATTTGAAATTTATGTATTTTCCATGATACCTGGTCAAACCGATACCCTTTGCAGTTACGACAATGACAGGCAACACTGGAAATAATGTCACTGAAATATTCGACCATATATATACACTTGTTTTAGGTGTGTTGCCCAGGATAAACAAAACACTAGCTGCATTTTTGGAATATTAGAAGATACTGCAGTTCTGCAAAATACTTTGGTTTGCTTGGTGCACAAGATTCACCTGCTAGCACATTTCCGATACTTATTTATCCAAAGACATTGTTTCGCACTTGGCATAACTGATCTAAGGGGGTGTTTGACATGGCTTCCCACGAGGGGCTCCTCTAGAGGAGCCGGAGCCATTTTAGTGAAGCCTCCGGCTCCTCTGCTCCAAAAAAACGTTTGGCAGGGCTCCTTTAGAGGAACCAGAGCCAAAGCCAACTGCCAAACAAACCCTAATAGCAATGACATAATGGTCAAAGTGGCATTATCAGTAGCTAGAACATAAGAACATGTCTACAATATTTGGTTTGCACTATTATGACGTGCACTAAATAATTTAATGGGATAAATTAAAATAGGCATGACATGTACCATAAAATTCTGACGGTATATATAATTGTGTATATGTAATGCAGTATGCAAAACAAAACGATCTTCAAGTGGATGTTCCAGTCATCAAACTTGCACATAGTGCAGAAGTCACGGAAGAGACTATACTAGCATCATTGAGGCGAGCCCTTGCCCAATATTCTACTCTACAAGCACATGATGGTCACTGGCCTTGTGATTATAGTGGTGTCATGTTCATTATGCCTATTCTGGTACGTGTTCCCTTTGATTTGCGCAAGAACTATATATGTATATATTTGAATCATAATAAGGATGCACTAGTACATAAGCGCATCATTATTGCTACCGGTTGGGGCTCTCGGTATGGTAGGACCAAGGATGCATGCGGCAAATCATGGGTGACATGCGGGCAACCACACCCCAAGAAAAGCACATGTGTGATGAGAGAGAGATGCACGTGCATGCATGCTGGTCTGGGTGATTTTTCACCGCCGGCTCTTCTTCACAACCAACGGTGAAATTGATCTTTGCCACTAGTTTTATTCCGAACCAACAGTGCTATATTATTACTAACAATTTTAATAAAATATGTAGTTGGCAAAAACCATTTCACCAGAAAAAAAACAGTTTGCCTTGTTGGCTGATAAGTTCAAGCGAACAGGGTATCATTGGTCATTAAATAAATTTTCTTCAGCCATTTACTTATTTTGTTTGTAAAAAAAAGTTAGCATATATATATATATATATATATGCACGGTTTTGTTCTCACTATCTTTTAGTTTAAATAACTCACGCAGGTAACTTTTAATTGTAATATCCGATTTTAAGGACAAAACCAGATATGCACCATATGTGAGTTTTAGGGATCAAATCTCACATATAGCTACAAATAAAGGGTAATATCAAAAGACAATGCATAAATATATAACGTACTTAGTGTAAAAGAGATAACCTTTAGTAGCAAACAGCGGATAGACAACTCCAAACTTCGGGTATTAACTTCACTCTACAGGATCCAACTGACTGGTTGATCACAAGCCTAAAACTTCTCCTGAGGAGTGTGGGGAAATAGCAAGAGTGAGTCCATGTCGAACTCCACAAGTATAGCAACTAGATTGTATAGGTCCCACAATCTCATGATCAATATGACATAAATAATGTAAAACATTAAACAATAAACAATGAGTATATTTAACACACAAGATTCATCACCCTTAATGTAGATGTCCCCAAGGCCGCTCCTGACCGTGAGCTCGGCTAGTATGCTAGTTTTTAACACTCTGCAGAGGTTGTACATCTTTACGCATGAGTCATGATTTACCCTTTCGCCCGAGGTGATCAGCCTCTTAACCCACTTCCAAGGAAGGTCGGCAGGGATCATTATGAAGCCTTTCAAAAGTTCGTCTAGGGCCGCAAGGTTTCCTTTGCGCGCAGATATAGAGCCCCCCTTCCGATGGCACAATGACTCGCAGCCTATACACATACAGACAGAGGCCACACTATACCCAAAACGGTTCAGCCCCTCCGCCCTTTCGGGTAACCTCTAACAAGCTAGAAAAGGTCTTCATACTGAGCTAAAGCCAGAGCCATTATAGCCCTCATGGTTGCACTGTTGTCCCGGGTGATCACGTACAGACAAATCATCAAGTGGCTAAAAAGTCATTTTTATCATTTATTACTTAACATTAATCTAATCACAGGATCATGGTCACAGAAATAAAATCCAAATGCTATACTTGCCTTAATCCAATTGCTCTTGCTGATCTTGCTGGTCTTACTAGTTGTCCAAGGCTCTGATCTTGATCACTGAAGCACTCTGGTTCACCAAGGATTGCTCACCGTCTAAACTCGATCATCGATCACCAACACATAACAATCGAAGACAAACATACACGAAGCAAACAAGACTACAATTAGAACAGTACACCAATCATATAAAAAAAGTATAGAGAGTTTATAAAAAGATTCTACGCAGCACTACGATATCATAGACCTAAAGATCACGAACATCGGAGTTAAAACGTAGAAGTTATGAATTTTCTAAGATTTTGGATAGAAAAGTAATTAATTAATTAAGGTCACGAAAATAAAAAGTTTCAAACTGAGAAAACAATGTTACTAACATGTAGAGCTCATTAATACGAATCCAACGCAATTTGAATGGGTCAAAACGGAGTTAAGATGAATATTTTATGGCCAAAAGAAAGTTAGTGGTAATTCTGTAAATAGTGAAAACGTATTTTTAATCTAAAACCGAGCTGTTTGTATTTTCCAAACTGAAAGATAAAGTGATTGGGGCTTACGTTGGTGGACAGGGAGTAGGTTCACCGGCAGTGACGCTTTCTTGGAGCTACAGCAACGCCGGAGCAGCCGACCTTTCGTAGATGTCGTGTATAGGCGAGACGATGGCGATCACGTTGTAGAAAAGAAAATATAATTTTTATTTTACTACCTTAGGAATTCTCAAATTAGAGGCTTCCCATATGATAGTTTTTGATGTGCTTTGCCTAAGGGGTTGGTACATATATATAGAAAGAAAAACTTCCCACCTCCACGTCAACTAGCGATATGGTACTAATTGATTTGCAACCTTCATCTTTACTAATAGGCCTAATTAATTATTAAAGCCCATTAGTAAATAAAGACATTGACCACTGAGATCATGGGCTTGAGCGTGAGATAAAATGAAAGATTTTATTATTTTCGAAATTAATTAATTTGGCGAATAAAATAATCCTAGAAAAGTCCAGAATTATGATTTAAGCCATGAAAAATACTCCGAAAGCTTCGAAAATTTAGGAAAAATTCTCAGAGATATTATAGAATATGGAGAACCCGAATAAAGCTTTTGGAGCTCATGAGAAGATTGTTTGGAGCATCTAAAAATTAGATCATACTCACAGAAAAGTGAGAACATAAGCTGAAAAAAAATTCCCGAAAAATTTGTAGAGAGTGCTTGATGGACGAGAAACTAAAAAAAGTGCTTTGAGTGATAAAGAAAATATTTTAGGAAGGTCCTAATAAAAATTTGAGCTTAGAAACAAGGAATTTGGTTGTAGATAAAAGATAAATACGTGCCGAATAAGGAAGATCGATCTACTAAACGTATTTTAAATATTTTTCTTACTATCAACACATAAAGGAGCAACAAGCATCACATCAAACATATGCACCAGCATGTATGCATAATAATATTGCTAAGCCTTATGATAAATTTTAATTTAATGAAAAAAATTATTTTTCCTATATTTTCATGAGCACAAAAATACAAAATTAAATAATTTTATCTATATTTTAAAAGGAGTAAATTTTAGGGTGTTACATTAATAACAAAAAGAATATATGAAGAGCTTAAGGTACTGAGCCTGCAGAGTTGATCAAATCAACAATGCCGGTTGCAATCCAGAGCTGGCAGAGATTATCGGTAAATCACTGCCAACTTAGGTGCTGAACCGGCAGTGTTGCTCAAATCAACACTGCCTGTTGGTGTTACTAACTGGCTGTGAATTGTTGTTATCACTACCGGTTCAAATGGTTTTTTGAACTGGCAAGATAGGACCAGCATTCACTGTCACTTTGGTACTGCTGGTTCAAATACCGTCTATGATGGGGGGTTTGAACTGACAATAATATTCTAGTCTGTGGTACTGTTGTCTTTATTGTAGTCCATAAGTTGACCAAATATTGCCAGATAATTACGTTGTATAGCTTGCTTGGTGCAATAATATGCTTGCTTCCAACGTTCAATATTATGAAGGTTCTGTATTTTCTGCAGGTATTTGCATTATATGTCACTGGATCACTCAATACTGTTTTATCAACACAACATCGATACGAGATTTGTCGCTATATTTACAACCATCAGGCATGACAACTAAATCTTAGTTACTTTCTAGTGATCGTATTTGGTTGAGCAAGCAGTATTATTTTCTATATGTAAACACAATGGATAAAAGTTTGTCTATAATATATTCCATGTAGAATGAAGATGGTGGTTGGGGAATGCAAGAGTTAGGACCAAGCACCATGTTTAGCTCATGCTTAAACTATGTTACGTTAAGACTTCTTGGGGAGGTGTGTACACATGACGCTTTAATCAAAGGACGAGCATGGATTTTGTCTCATGGAAGTGCAGCAGCAATACCTCAATGGGGAAAGATTTGGCTCTCGGTATGGCATTTAATAAATAAATAAATAAAATTTTATTCTTTTAAATGTGTTTGTGTTGTGCAACCAACTAGGCTCATCAGGTCCCATGTCTAAAATTTATAGTTTCCTTTATGTATTAGTACCATGCATGATTGTTTATAGAGTGTTTCTATTTTTAACTACTCACTCTACGTATTAGCTTTGTCCTAAGTCAAACATTTATATCTTAGAACATTGATTTTAAATAATTTGTATTGATCCATGTGTTATATGATCATGTTTTTTGATTCACTATAAGAAATACTTTCATAATACATATTTTATATGTTATGAAACTATAAGCATTTTTTAAATTGGTTGGTCAAAGATAAAAAAATGTTTGAGACTAAGGATAAAGCTAATGTGACATGTAAAAAGGAATAGAGAGAGTAATGTTTTGCCCTACTAGTGGTCCCACTCGAACAACTGCACTGTAAGTACCATACCTTTAATAAACGTACAAATATGGGAAGTTGGATTAGGATTATGAAGATTTAGTCTGTGGTTTCCACCTGTAAGAGGTGGGGCAGGCTTTGGAATCGAGATAGTCAGTGGGGTTGGTAGTTGAAGACAAACAGAGGTGGGGGGAAACCTGCTATGATGGTGTATTAGTTTAACGTAAACTTTCTATTTGAACTATCTTGAAGCAGGAAAAACAAAAAAGTAGATTAAAGTAGAATGCAAAGTTAAGTAAAGTTGAAGCATTACTGTTCTATGGTTGAAGCAAAGGGTTTACAAAACACAAGTTATCAAAGAAGATGTATTATACATGAATTGCATAAGGCTCGCTATGCACAACCATATAGTACGACTCCTTTGGAACTAAGGATTGAGTAGTTCACTTATTATAAATCAAAGGGATGTAATAAGGGGATCGTATAGATGGGTTATAGTGAAGAAAGAAAGATTCCTACTCATTAATTGGACGTCAGTGCTCTTTCATTTTTCTTATTTATTTTAAAAAATAATTATATTTCAGACAGATATCAATAGAAAATGGTGGATTGCACCATGGTGCCCAAATGTAGTGTTTATACTTTGTTATTGTATCAGTATATATAGATGAAAATTCAATGGCTAACTCAAGTTAAAAGTGTGTTTCACATTAAAATATTACTCTATGTTTCCCTTAATAACTGTTACATATTATACCACAGGATCATTGATATAAACTTTGCAATTGTGGATATGTGGAGTCTAAACAAAAGAGTAGTCATGCCCGTTTCTTTGTTTCATGGAGCATCCTTTCCTCGGTTCAATTCCTAGGGTATAAAAAATGATGGCCGAATTCCAGCTGTGGCTATTTGATTTATATAAACTAATACCTAGTAACCAAGAAGGAACTAAATATTGCTTATTTTTTCCAACTGGAGGTGATCGGTTTATATGACTGGAACGGGAATAATTCGATCATTCCTGAGTTGTGGCTTGTTCCATACTCTCTTCCATTTCATCCAGGTATATGTTTTGTTTCTTTGAACAATTATAACTGAACTTTCATAGACAGGTAAGGTCACTCCATGCATCAAGTATTAACTTTCCATATTAATTATTACAAAAACATTAGTCGTTACTATATACTATAGATTGCTACAGAACAATTTCTATACTGACTAATACACTTTCTGTTCTCATGTCTATCCATAGAAACATGGTCATGTTGCTATGATAAAGTTTTGAATTCGCAAGAATATGACCAAGATTAGGTCGAGGATTGTGGAATATCTAAACCACTCATAATAAATGGGATTTTACCATAATGTAGCTCTCCGATCCTCTATTGACTTTTCTTTGGACATGGAGAATAGAAACAAGCTACTAATTTAAACTTGTTACCTAATGTAGAAATAATAATAAATAAATATTTACCATCAAAGATATAATTTTCTAAATTTTGTAATCAAAATTTTGAAAACATTGTTTGGATTTGAAATGTATTATTATGTTTAAATTTGGATGAACTTTGGGGCATTTACGTACACCTAATCTGAATTGGCATAAAGTATACAGTTATAGATAACTCTTTCTCCTCTTATAATATAAGAAACTGACGTAATATATTTTCCATTTAATGTCCCATTCTTAAAATGAAACTTGGTGTTTTCCTGTGTAGGACGATTCTGGTGCTTCTGCAGGTTGATATATATGCCAATGGCTTATTTATATGGCAAGAAGTTTGTTGGGCCAATTACACCAACCATATTGTCAATAAGAGACGAAATCTATAAAATATCATACGATGAGATCGACTGGAACAAAGCTCGAGATACATGTGCTAAGGTTGGCTTTACAAAGTTTTCACTAGATCCAAAGTAACCCTTGATCATTTTGGAATGAAATATATTCGATGATTGAGTATTTTTATTTATTAAGTATAACAGCAAAATATAGGATATATGGTTTGTTTGCTTCTAACCTTGCACATCGAGTATACTTCGTTTCTTTGAATATTATCAGGCACTATGCTATTTTCCATTTACTTACTCCAACTGATTTTGAGTTTCAATACATATGAAAGTGTCTATTAAATAGCGCTGGGGACAGCGGACCTTCCTTAAATCCCACTGGCTTGAAATCTCTTAGCTCTTGCTAAACCATTAAGCAGCACCCTCATTGAAGAATTATAGAGAACAACTCTGATGTGATTCCTCCAAATTGGGCCAAAATCAGTCTCAATACTTCCAATAAAAAGACAATGACACGAGTCAGAAAAGCTTTCAAAATGTCCATCCTAAGAAGAATTTGTGGGAGTTTGTGTTGATGCAAAAAGACCTAGAACCTAGACAGCTGATAGGTTGCCCCATATCAGCGTTTGCCTCACCCCGATCATTGTACTCCATGTGACCAAGAGCCTGATACCGTGTCCATGATATCCAATCTGGTTGCATCTTCTCCAGCAAGGTGTAATCCTATTCCATCTCTATGTTTTGCCTTTTTTTCTCACCTATAAATGATGAGAAACAATTCTATAGCTAGCGTTTGAGGATTATGGCCTTGGGGCCAGGGTCATAAAAAAAGGTCTAAATTCCTTGCTAACCCAGTGGGCACGGATTTTGTGGAAACACGACTGTGTGTTCATTAATTCAATAGAACTTGTGACTAGCATTTAGCTTGTTCTTGGACAGATTTGGAGGAGGCTCACCTCTGGTGTATTGCAGGCTCTAGAGGGTTAGCCTGTCTGGATGTAGCTGCCAGATAATTTGTTGGCCCTTTTAGTGTTTGGTTGGGTCTTTTCTTTATTTATTTTTTTCCAAAGGCGCATGTGTACATATTCTGTCTTGTGTGGTGGAGTGCATTGACTTTATATTCTTCTTCTTATTGCATGATTGCAGGTCTCCTGTGCATCACAATAAAAAAATGTTATGGTTTTAGGTCACAATAATTCAATATGAGCTTAGCTTTTGCTAACTTGATTTTATATCAGTATCAGAAATTAGCTTCTATAGCATTTTCGCCACTATGGGTAGCGCACTACAAAATATATACATGCTGTTTGGTTGAGGACTGTAAACGCAAATCCAAAAGGAATGAAAAAAAAGTGTTAACAATAACAGACAAGGAGCACCGGATCAATTTTATTTTGGATGTTCGGTGGGGATCTCTGTGATGGGATTACGGCCAAGGAGCGCTGGTATCAATTTTATATGAGCTGCTTCCGATTACAGGGTATCAGATTACAGCCTAAGCTGAAACAAAACAAATCTAGTGCAATTGCTCTGTTATGCATTTATGTTACAAAAAGCACCAACCAAATGTTTCCATAGTTCTAACCTTTCGATTCCATGTTATTTCTGCTATGAACAGGAAGACCTTCTCTACCCAAGGTCATTCGTGCAAAACGTTATTTGGACTTCTGTGAATAAAATTGTGGAACCATTGCTGAATTTCTGGCCAGCTAAGATGTTAAGAGATACGGCATTGAAAAAAATCATGAAACATATCCATTATGAAGATGAAAGTACTAGGTACCTTTGTATATGCCCAGTAAACAAGGTAATGCATTTGAGAATGTTATTTGATCTTTAACTTTCCAACAAAAATGGTTAACTGTCAATTCTTCTGGTTTAATGGATGAGGAAATTTTATTGACCTTTCCCATTTGACTCCAAACTTCTGTTTGCTTCAAGTACTCATGCTTAAGTCATTCCTGCCACAATGAACTTCTGTTTATTTGGTGCTAGACCAGAGCTAATTCCAATGTGCCTTAACAAACTTCTGTTTATTACAAAAGCTGGGCGCCAACCATCAGAACTTCACTTGAATTCTAGTTTTGAATGATGTCCCACAATTATGATCAACTTGTGTAGCTTGCATGATCAACTTGTGTACTGTGTGAACAAGGATCCAGAAGTTTGAAATATGTATGGTTGAAGTTCATTTCAATGATTTGTTTTTATCACTAAAGCCAACCACGAGAACCTGAAGTCCTGAACCAACTCTGACTCCCCAGAACCACTTGCAGACTAGAAATAGATTTTATTAACTACTCAGCTGAACAACTAAGACAGAGGAAAGAAACAAATCATTGGTTCCTGCTTAAAGAAGATGGTTACCTGTGTTGACACCTATAGTCACAAACCTTAGCATGCAATCCTAAGTTTAGAGACAATATGATTGAGATACCATCCGTCAAAAAGGATTATCTTACATGCTTATGTTTGTAGTTGACCTTCTCATTGCACCTGTTGGCGGTCTTTTCATAGATCATGAGAGTGTTAAGTTTTATTTAGTCATTTCTGCAATTATAAGTACTTGTAGTTGGTTACAGACTATAATTATTTTGGATAGCCTAAATAGTTCAGATCATGAATTGATTATATAACTACCATACTTCAATTTTTTTCTGTTTGTATATAGGCACTAAATATGATTTGTTGTTGGGTCGAAAATCCAAATTCGGATGCATTCAAGCAACACCTTCCAAGGATCTATGATTATTTATGGCTTGCTGAAGATGGCATGAAGTTAAAGGTATTATCCTGCCATATCCTATGAATTGGTTGCATTTCGGTTCCTTGGTCATATCATAGTTCACAAGAATGGCTTAGACTAATTACTGTTGAAAACCTTCCACCTTCTTCATCCTTCAACTTTAAGCAGATAATTATTTATTTGTCCAGTATCCATTCACAAAAACTATTAGAATAGTGAATTTAAGAAAATAAATAAAGTATATCTATTGTTTTCTCTATCTAAATGTACCTTGTCTCGCCTTTCACATATTGTACAGACACACTATTAAGGTGGTGACATTGGAATGCTACAATAAACCAATACACCAATATCTTCTCTCTCTTTTTAAGGCTCTCCCTCCTATACCCTAGTTATTTCCACAAGATATTCAAGAATATATTCTCTCCATCCTTTATTTCCTACTACCCAATCTTAGATTGGCAATCTATGCTGCCACCAAAATAAGATATCAGAGATCGCCATTCTGGTGGACATGCACAGAGGATGCTATCAGTCCTAACCATCACCATGTCTGCTGCTACCGTCTCCAGCCTGCCTTGTTGCACTGGACAACAGCTAGCAAATTGCTCTAATAATTATTCAAAATGATGTGGCAAATTAAATGTTGAAACAGCAGTTTGACCAGGTGATTGCGATATCTAATTCCCTAGTCTATCATAGGTGTATGACGGCACGCAAGCATGGGATACAGCTTTCATTGTCAAAGGATATTGCTCGACTGACCTGGTTCATGAGTTTTCTCCAACACTCCGGAAAGCTCACGAGTTCATAAAAAGTTTGCAGGTTTAATTATATTATTCAATTCTCTTATGTACTGTAAAGTTTTACAATATTTGCATAGAAAATATCAACAAGCAAGATTTTAGATCCCTGAAAATCAACCAGACCATGAAAATTATTACCGCCATAGATCAAAAGGTTCATGGGCTCATTCAACAATAGACAATGGATGGTCTGTATCTGATTCTACAGCAGAAGCAATTCAGGTCAGTGCAAGCTATGTATGGTTTATCTAGAGAGTCAAAAATATTCTTCCCTTCTATATATAAGTATAATATTGAGCACATGATAACATGGAGCGTTTACAATGTGCTGGTATATCCTTTGCCCAAAAAAAATAATGGTAGAGAATCCGTGAGTCGTAGTTACATGCCATTTTCTAAGCAACTGTACATATGCATAAAATGTCATGTGTTAATCAGTGCTTCTTGGATTTTTCTTATATTAACCCCTAATAAGTTAAATTCTATATGTAGGCATTGTTAATGTTATCGAAGATCTCTTCCAATCTTGTGGGGGATCCCATAAAGGAAGAAAGATTATATGATGCTGTGGATTGCTTGCTTTCTTTTATGGTATGAATCTATCTAAAACTATTTATCATTTTCTTAATTATTATAGGAAATGAGTAGGTTTTTGTTCCGAGGCTAAAAGCCTATCTAGCTGGGAAATAGTCCTGTGCTGAGCAATATATATTAAGGGGCCATCATTTGGTTTGTTTGTACTAGGTGAGCCTATGTTTTCTAGATCTTGTTCTATGAGTGATCTAGCTTGATTTCAATCACCTCATATTTGCTAAAGTGAAATTTAACTCCATCCCCTCTCGAACTTCTTCAAGCTGGACATTTCATCATACAAGTGACCTGCACACATTGTTGTTGCACATTTGCTAGAGCTAGCTACTGCTAGCCGCCTGCACCATGGCTGTGTTGATGGAGAACAACATGCGCTTTGTGTGTAATACCAATTTTAAGGACAAAACCAGATATGCACCATATGTGAGTTTTAAAAGCCAAATCTCACATATAGCTACAAATAAGGGGTAATATCAAAAGACAATGCATAAATATATAACGTACATAATAAATCAGAGATAACCTTAAGCAGCTTATAGCGGAAGTAACTCCAAACTTCGGGTATTAACGCCACTCTACAGGATCCAACTGACTGGTTGATCACAAGCCCAAAACTTCTCCTGAGGTATGGGGGAAATTGCAAGAGTGAGCACATATCGTACTCAACAAGTATAACCAGGGGTTCATGAGGCTCAATAAGCTGACACTGGTTTGACTGCATTTAGCTTTTATATGTAGATAGCATATTTAGTCATTGGATAGCAAATATCAAGGTAGCATAATTAATCCCATAACCACATGATCAATTGTATACAGGAAATATGAATAACACATATAAACAACATAATAAACCATCATTTATCATCATTAATCATGTTCATCAGTGTCCATCTATTCCGTCAGTTTTCCGGGCCGCCCGTATCCGTGGGCACGGCTAGTATACCAGATTTAACACTCTGCAGAGGTTGTACATCTTTACCCATGGGTCATGATTTACCCTTTCGCCCGAGGCCCGTCGACCTCTTAACCCACTACCAAGGAAGGTCGGCAGGGATCACTATGAAGTCTTTCAAAGGTTCGTCTAACAAGTTAGGGCCACTTGGTTTCATTAGTCAGTCCATGTGATTCACCCGCAGGAATCCACGGTCTGCTATTCCCCAATTGCGCCACAACGGGTAACCGCTAACGAGCTAGAAAAATTACTCATACTTGACTAAAGCCAGAGCCATATAGCCCTCATGGTTGTACGAGTTGTCCCAGCTTTTGCCAAGGGATAAGTCCTTATGGAGGGTCAAGATCAATGTAGCAAAAGCCAGAGTTCTTTCCACCCTTTATATTCAAGTTGCTAGAAAGCTTATTTCATTGTTTATTGTATATCCAAACATTCATGTTACAAGATCATGGATTATAATAAAACACTAGCAAAAACTACCCAAATGCATATCCAAAATAGGTAACAAGGAATTCAGGATGACAATCATCTATGATTTTGCTAAGGTCGACAAGGTGAAAGCATGCATATGATATATGTGTATTTATAAGTGAATAGGTAACAAGGATGATCCCAAGTTATACTTGCCTTCATCCAATTGCTCTTGCTGATCTTGCTAACTCTGCTGGTCTTACTAGTTGTCCAAGCTCTGATCTTGATCACCAAAAACTGCTCTCCGTCTAAACTCGATCATCGATCACAAACATACGGCAACAAACATACACGAAGCAAACAAGGCTACAATTAGAACAGTACACCAATCATATAAAAACAGTATGAAAAGTTTATAAAAAGATTCTACGCATCGCTACGATCACACGAACGTAAAGATCACGAAAATTGGAATTAAAACGGAGAAGTTATGAATTTTCTAAGATTTTATATAGAAAAGTAATTAATTAATTAGGGTCACGAAAATAAAAAGTTTCAAACTGGGTAAACAATATTACTAACATGTGGAGCTCATTAAAACGAATCCAAAGCAATTTGAATGGATCAAAACGGAATTAAAATGAATATTTTATGGCTAAAACAAATTTAGTGGCAGTTTCGTAATTACTGAAAACGTATTTTGAATCCATACCGAGCTGAAATACGTTTTCAAAAGCCGTTGACGTATTCCACTGTGGCGCCTTGGACTGCGGGTTGCTTTCAGGAAAACACAAGGGCTCTTTAGAAAAACTGTCAGCCGAAAGGGTATCACGAAATCTAGGTCGTTGGATCTCAGTTGGATGGCTCAGATTAGATCGGGGAGAGGGGAAAGGAGGGCACTGGCCAACTACAGTGCCTCCGGCGGTGGCGCCATGGCCGGAGAGCCTTGCTCCTCGCCGGAGTTGGTGGATTCGACGTTTTAGTGCATCGTTCTTCAATACGAGAGCACAGGAAGCAAGAAGAGCGCAAGGAGAACTCACCTAGGGCACCAAATCTCGGCGAAGCGGACTCGAAGACGGCAGCTACGGCTATGGCGGATTGGAGATGTTCACTGCAAGCCATGGCCGAGTTAGCGAGCAACCTAGGCGGTATAAGAAAGAAGAGAAGTAGCTCCGAAACTTCGTTACCCCAACGCGAAGCTCGACAAGGGCTTGAATCTGTCAATACAGCAGTGGGTTGGGAGCTCCACGGTGGCGGCGGGCAACACAAGCTCGGCGAGGTCTGATGCATGGCGAAATAGAGAAATTAGGGCTCCCGACTGTGCCAGACGTGAAAGAAGGTCGCAAGGAGGGTTACGAGGCTTTTTAAGGGGGTCAATCGGGCGCATAAGGCAATAGCCCCGGGAAATCGGGATTGGATTCGCTCCCGGCCGTGTCCGGCTAGCTCACGGTGAGAGGAAAGAGATGAAGTCGGCTGACAGGCGGGGTCGGGTTGCCAGAGAGAGAAGGAGGCGCGCGCGGGGCGAGCTGGGCCGCGGGGAAGGGAAAAGGAGTGGGCCGAGGTTGAGGAAGCTGGGCTGCGGGGGAAAGGGGAGTGCTGGGCCTTCGGGCCAGAATGAGGGGGGAGAAAGGTTTTGTTGTTTTTTTCTATTTTCCTTTCTTTTATTCCAAAGCCATTTCAAGTCCCTTTTAAAATCAGTTTTGAAATACTTTTGAACTTTACTCAAAGTCACACAGTACAAAAATATAAATGCTCCAGCATGAGTGCACATACATGTTACTAAACCCTATGATAAGTTTTAATTTACTGAAAAATATTATTCCCCTATGTTTCATGAGCACAAAAATTCATAAATAAATCATTTTTCACCTATTTTTAAAATGAGCAAAATTTTGGGTGTTACACTGTGGCACCCTACGCCTAACCTAGCACCAACCACGTTCTTGCAGGGGGGCCGCCATAAGGGCAGGAAAGAAGCACATCGCCCCCATGATCAAGGGTGGAAGGAAACTCAATTCTGGCAAAACAGACGCCATCAGGCTCGGTAACAAACCATGGTGAATGACTCGGTGCTACACTCATGTCATCTAGGTGACGTGACACCCCCCCAGGCGTACGTCCTAGGCACTCCCACTTGTGCAGGCCTACATTGCTGGACTTAGAATCCAAATGCATTCCAGCAAGCCAACCTAGAGCCCTTTTGTGGAAGTCTAATGCACCTAGCTATAGCAGGCCTCTTGATCACAGATCTAAAACAAAAGGTACACTAACTAAGGCCTACCAAGTAAGCTGGCCTAAAAAGGCACTAATAGTTTTCTATTCTTTTTGTTCACCTTTTCACACCTATACTAGGTCCCTTGCAACCAATGCACTTGCGCTCTGGCTCAAGTTCCAAGTGAGATTTGCATATAGCTTATTTTGTTTTGTTTTTTTATATTTCATGCCAAAGACAAAGTGCAATAATAAATAGGGTTTTGCATGAACCAAGTCACATCCTCAATTATCTCAACTGCATCGACATTCCATTGAATTAAGAATCGGTTCAACATGGAAGGGACACAGTAATTTGCATGAATCCAGTCACACTCCTAGTATCACACTATAATTACCTTGTACATCTGCAATGAAGAAGAGCCATAGTCAGGGTTTTGTTTCCAATCGTGATCTCCGTAGATGCAACTCCTTTAGCTATGATTGTCGCCTCATCTCCTCCTACACTATTGAGCATAACATTTGTCTCGATAAAATCATCATGACACCTACCTAGCTTCTTAAACATAGAGTATGGCATTCGATGTTTAATAGCTCCACCACCCACGAGTATTTTGGAAATCAACATCTAGTTGATGTTTCTCGTTCCATATAATAGTTTTATATGTTCCACCGATTCCCAAGGCTTATCAAATATAGCAATTCTAGATCCCAATTCCAACTAAGCAACATCCTCATCTTAGATAACATTAAAATACTCTACAGAGAAACTTCAAGCATTCATGATGTCACTGAATAATGCACCTGCAAAGTTGTAACTTCAAGCATCAAAAACATTACTAAATATTTAAATTAGATTGTCCACATTGAAAACTAGAAGAGTGCTTCATTTTGGCCCAGGTCTGCACTCCTTTTGATAGGTCAAGGGTTGACCATGTTCTTTCTGGTCTTGTGCACATAACCATTGCAATCTTCTTTTCAAGTGTAATTCAAACCAGGAGGACAACACCTTTGTTGTAAATACTTTGAAGGTGAATCAAATCCACACTAAGGTTGTTGTTATCCCTACATAGTTTCAACTCCATGTATTATAGACTCATAGTGGGCTATGTATCCTAGCCCAAACATCTCCTTCTCCCTTCCTCCCTTATTGGTGATGGAATACATGTTTTCTATGTGAGATTATTTTTAGCCTCACTCAATTCCTTGAATTCAAGTGTGGTCTTCCACTAAACAAATTTGGTCTATTAGTTTTCATTGTTCATTTCCATATGTGGTGAAGGATGTCTTCATCTTCTTCATGAAGTGTTGTTTATTCATGCTTCTAGTTTCTAGAGCTCTTTCTCATAGTTTGCAAGGTAGGATTCTAGCAACATGTCCTCATATTTTGAGAGAAACACAATGCTTTTCTTTAATCCATTCCATTTGTGAACATGAGTCATTATCACCTTTCCCAACACCTGGCAATCATGTATTATGATCGAGACTTTTCTTCCTTACAAGATATCCACACGCATTGCAAATCTTAGAAAGTGCCTTATGAGGTGCATGAAACCATCCTCTAGGGATTACCTCCATAATAGACAAAATGCCTTCTAACAATAACTTCTTCCTACTTCATGCACCGTATTTTATGTTTCTGTGGTAGTGGTAGCCATAGAGGTGCCCACATATTAGGGGCACATAGGACTATTACACATAAGTTATCACAAATAGTTGTAAACCACTCATAACAAACACTTCTACCCTTCGTTGGTGAAAGTCCGTGGTGATAATCAGGGTTATCACTGCTAGTTCAAACCAACAAAAAAATGATTATCAACATTAGCTCATTATACAAATTGAATGTGACAATGAACTTTTTATCACTGGTTTGTGTAACAAGCTAGTGTTGATAATTGATTAAAAAACAAAAAAGTCTGACTTTTCACAGATGTTGCTGCCTTCGGTGCATGTTGCTATGATGGTCTTCCTCTACTACTGCTACTTGGTGGCACCAGCCTTGCTTCCAATATCACATCACACATTCCTAGTTCATGCCTCCAATTGCCATCACCATCAACATGAGCAAGAACCACCATCATTCCTCCAACATCAGCTCTGCCTATGAGGAGATGAGAGAGATAAAGGGATGGGTAGAGATGAGAGGAAGGGGGAGAGAGAGAGAGAGAGAGGAGATGATGAGGGGTTGGCTCACTAGATTTTGAGATGAGAGCCCCTAGGTCACCCACACCAGTGCCACTTGAAGATCCTCTAGACTGCTCACATCATCCTACCACCAATCTAGGGAGGAGATGACTAGCTCCTACTGGATCTAGGTGATATGGAGAGAGAGAGAGAGAGGCATTGGTTTCGACTGGCTCGTGAAGGAAAGGAAGGGGTGTTGAAGGAGATAGAGGGACACCGAGGGAGAGGGAGGGAGAATGATACAAAGGGAGATGGTGATTGACTGAATGAGAGGGTAGGGTCTCTTACCATGTTTTATGTAATCTTGGTAGATTTTCACCAATGGTTAGGTATATGAGCTAGTGATGAAAATGGTGAAAATAATTTTCACCTCCGGTTCTATTTACTAGCAGTGACATATTATCATGAGCGGTTTATAATAAACCAATAGTGAAAATACTGTTGTGAGAATTTTTTGTAGTAGCGTAGGTCTGTCTTCTAATGCATTTGATCGACGTGTATGTATTTCCATCCTCTTAGTGACCAACAATAGGAGTTAATATAAAAAATCATGTACAAAATGGATGTAATGCCTACTGTTGATATATCATCAATCCATATATGGTAATCAGAGAGGGTTATATGTGTCATTTGTTTCACCACATAATGTGTACTAAAATTGCTTGCATACCTTATATTTGACGACGATGGAGGGAGTATGATATTGCAAACCACATTGGCTAAAATCAAAACTAACAGCAGCACAAAGATCTTAGTCCTCTACAAAAACCTTTTCTAATGGGAAAATCCAATTCAGAATGTACCATCACTAAAGCTTTCATGGAGCAATAATTATTATCGAGACAATTTAGTCCTGTATTTCACATAAAAATTATACTAATCTCCATTTCTTTTTCATTGAAGAACAAAGATGGCACCTTTTCAACATACGAGTGTAAGAGAACTGCATCTTTGTTGGAGGTGAGTAATTATGTTGCATTCTTCTTAGTGTGTAAAACAGAGTTTGCAAAGAATTCTCTAGCATGGGCAAGAACCCCTTAAAGAAAAATAATACAATGAGTCAGCCCAGTGCATCAAGATAGGTTTACCAGCCATATAAGGAGCTATTTAGTTTGATTAGCTTTTATGATAGTTAATGTTCATTGATTTAAATATGAGATTTTGGTTGAAAATAGCCATATTATTTCTAGGCATGACAATACTTGAAGCAATCAAGTATTTTGAACGTACCTTAAACTCCGCAAACAACAAGTTTTAGTAAATATGTGTTCATAAGTACTTGTAGCAGATACATACAACAAATAGTGATAGATAGATAGATAGATGAACATTGTTATGCGAGAAAATATTCTTTAATATTGCATTCCCATCAAAATAAGTGTTTTCCATGGATGCATGTTTTGTGGGTTTGTTCAAGATTTTGATCTATTGTTCATGTTTGCTTTTGCCATGGCTAATGACACACTCACCTCAATTATGTTCGCAATAGGTTCTCAACCCTTCTGAGACTTTCCTGAACATTGTTGTTGATCACCCGTAAGAAAAAAATACCTCCTCACTTGAACACCATTAATCCTATTTTTCATGTGTGCGAGCTAATTCTTGTGTTCAACAAATTGATAGATCTGTTGAATGCACATCATCAGCAACTCAAGCTCTTGTTATGTTTAGAGAGTTGTATCCAGGGTACCGTGATGAAGAGATAAAAAATTGTATTAAAGGAGCATCCAAATTTATCGAGAGCAAACAACGAAAGGATGGCACATGGTATTTGAAGTCATCTTGTCTATTGTATGATGTTATCCATTCTTTTAATGCACACACTTACCAATTACATAACAGGTTTGGCACTTGGGGTGTATGTTTCACTTATGGGACATTATTTGCAGTGCAAGGATTAGTTGCTGCCGGAAGAACTTATGAAAATAGTTCTTCCATTAGGAAAGCATGCAGCTTTCTATTGTCAAAGCAGCTAAGTACAGGTGGATGGGGTGAGACTTACCCTTCTAATGAAACTGAGGTAATTCTTAATTTCCTTTACCTAACTATGTGCCTTCTTGGTCATTTCATGTTTGATATTTGTATGTTTGGTCTCCAATGAAAGAATGTAATCATGTGAACTATTCCCATCTAGCAAGTCCATCGATTAGTTCAGTCCTTAAAGCATAATAGATCATTGTGTGATGGTTTTCATTTTTAATATTTAACAGGTCTATGCAGAGGCCACTAGTCCTCATGCAGTGAATACTGCTTGGGCAATGTTGGCTTTAATTTACGCTGGACAGGTAGACATTCCATACATTGCTACATTTGCAGCAAGCATGATGAGACTATTAGATGTAAGATTTATATTTCATTTGTATCCATGTAAAATAGGTTAAGCGAGATCCAACACCACTGTATGGTGCTGCAAAAGAACTGATCAATATGCAACAAGAGTCAGGCGAGTTTCCCCAACAAGTAAGTCTTCATCTGTTAGGCCTCACCATTTGGCAGTTGTAGTGACTATCTTTCACTTAGATTTATCACTAAACTTAGTTGGAGATTCTAAAGATGAAAGGCTTTATTTCGTTTAACCCTGTGCAAAGCACGCATGCACGCATGCTCAATTAGCAATTATAGTTAAGTATTACAAACTAAGAAATCCTATAACATAATTCCTATTCTAAATCATTAGAAATGGTTCACAGAGGTACAAAAAAATGAGTCCTTTTCAGTACAACTCATATCCTGAATGCACATATAGCAATCTCTGATTCGTAGAATTCATGGTCTATAGTTTCTGCTATACACGTCAGGCAGGCTAAACCCTTCCTATGTTTGATCACAGCAACACATTGGGAGCTTCAATTGTTCCTTTTACTTCAACTATGGAAACTACCGTAACTTGTTCCCAATTTGGGCTCTTGGAGAGTTTCGGAGACGAATTGTTGCAGCAAAAGAAGAGGAACCAACAAGCATGATGTTTTAGACAATGCTATGGGTTATACAAATTCATATTTGTAGCTCAGCCATTCATACTTGTTAAATACAAAAACTTCAGATATTTAGATGTTTTCTCAATTTTTCCAATATGGATATGTATACTGGAATCGAATATCAATACATGGCAACTAATATCTGATGGATATGCATATCTATCAAATTATATCTTATCAATACATGGCAACCAATATCCGACGAATATGCATATCTCTCAAATAATATCAATGTAGTAGTTGACTCAAATACCAAATTCGGACAGTTATGACATTAGGTGCAATTTGATTGTTCTAAACAATTTATTTGTTTGAACTATCAACAAAACTTTTATTTTAGTATTTTTTTAGAGTTTTAGTGCTAGGCCTCCATCTTTCATTTATAAAAGACAATTGACAGTTACTGCACTCTAATCTCAAGTTCTCAACCGAAATCCTTTATATAGAACAAAAAGATGAAACAAAACCAACATAAAAACCACCTATATCCTCTTGTGCCCAAGCATCACTACACCTTCACCTTCCCTGTTCACTTCATAGCAAAACAATAGAGCTCTCCTGTCAAGTCCTCCTCTACTCTGTCATCAATATCTCCTAGGTTCTTGCCAACTGTTCCATCTCAAGCTATGAAGCCCACATACCTTGGAGAGAATGCCTTTAGTAGTACTCCCTTTATCCCTTTTTCAAGTGTTGTCTAGATTTTCGTGTTAGTCAAACATTTTAGGTTTGACTAGATTTATCAAAAAAAAATGTTAGTAATTTTTTTATGTTTAAATAAGTGTATAATAAAAATGTATTCAATGATTAATGTAATGACATTTATTATGCACCGTAAATATTAGTTATCTCGTGTATATATATTTGGTCAAAGCTAAATATATTTGACTTCTCGATATTTGAGAATGACACGAGGGAGTATATCACTTGAGAGCTAACATTTTGAAACCTTCTACTTCCTCCCTTCATCATCACTTAATTGTTTGTTGGGACCTTATTCTATGATAGTAGCCATAAAAAAGAAATTGATGAACCAGTGGAGGAATTTCAGCCTTTCTAAATTAATCTAACAAATTTGAATTAAACCAGAACAAGGGAGCAAAAAAATCCTGATGTTGTTAAAATATAATAAACTCATGTAAATCAAAAGATAAATAAATAACTTCACTAAAACACTACTATAACAAATTCAAGATCTAATCTCTAAAACACTATAACACAATAAATAATCCCCGTCTGTGTCCATGAATATTCTCATTGGTTTCTAAATTTGACACTAACCATTTGAACTCTAACTATGCAAGAAAGAAAATATTTGGATAGAAAAATAAGAGCAAACAGCGTACTCTTTTTTAAAAAAAAAATGATGGGCTCTTTTTAAAAAAAAAACTTTTTTTTTCACAGGTGAGCGGGCCGGCATGGACGAGCTATCGGCCCACCATCTCGAACGAGGAGGAACAAGTGGTCCAAGATGTCATGTGGCCCAGCGAGCACGCTCGCGCGCGGTGGCCGACACGCCGTGGGCCGTGGGCTGTGGGTTTGCGCGCGGGCTGTTGCTGAAAGGCCCCCAAGCGAACAAGGAAAAGAGAGGAAACAGCCCACGCCGATCGGTGTCCGATCGGTGTCCGTGGCTCCGCGCCCACTACGGCGGCGCTGCGCCCACCTGCCGCCGGGCGCAGGGCCGTGCCTCTGAAGGTCTGGATCCCCTCTCTTCCTCCCTCTCACATGTCCTCGGTGGGCGGTGCGCCGTTGCCTGGCCCTCCACGGCGCTTCTTGTGGTGCTTTGCGGTGGCAGCGGTTCTAGTCTGTGTCAGAAAATCCTGGGCTGAGTCTGCTCGCCGCCGCGCGGTGGGGTACTGGGGTTTACGAGAGGGTTGGTAACGAGGGAGGGACTCGAGGTGCCGTCGCTATGGGGCAAGTGTTAAGCACCTGTTGCTCCCGCATTTGGATGTTTGGTCCCGTGTAAGACGGGAAATGGACCTGCTTCTTGCTAGATTGTGGTTTAGGTGCAAGATTGCTCCTTGCTCGTCCACTTACCTGAATCCTAATTAGCAACGAAGTATTTCAGTTTGTAATCTAGTGATTTAGCAAACATCTGATGCTTTCACCCGACTGCAATTACTGTCAAGGATTGCTTTGCAAAATAAAGCCCATTTTCAGCAATTACTGTCAGTAGGATTGAAGAGATTTCAATGTTTCAGCTCTGATCTATTTAGGCATATATAGGTGTCAATTTTGTGTCTTAGGTCTTGCATGAGAAACATCTATCTGCAATTTCATTGCGTTGCTTGTAATTCAGGTGGCGATTCAGTATTCCAGTCAGACCTTAGTTCAGTTGCTTCTTCCATTCATTCCGTCCCCTGTGCGGCTAGTCCTGTGATTCTGCCTGTTTACCATATTCTACATTCAGTTACTGTGCAGCAACAGTTTACAATTTTTTAGGCCTTCAGAGAAGGGATTTTACATCTGACTTTATTATCAAATTTTACTTCTTAATAGATCTTAGGTTACTAGATTAGTGGATTACATGTAATGATATGATAGGTGCTCTGTCTGCCCTTTCAAACTTGCTCTGCTCATTGTCTTTCTGTTCCAGTTCCTGCTTTTGCTTTGCTGCACTAAATTCTGTTTTATTCCGTTCTTATTAAGGGAAATGGAGACAGGCTTCCTTTGTAAACATGCGCTGTCAAAGCTACAACAATTACATCCTCCAATCTTCTGGAGCATTTTTTCATTAACTTGTCTTGGAGGATAGCATCAGTTATATTTGTCCTACTAGCACTTTGGGGTATCAAGTTTCCAGCATAGAAGTTTTCTTATATTTTTGCCATGATCTAGCTTATTACATCCAATCATATGTTAAGAACCTTTCTCTCCATTTGATAATGTGCTTTTGGCATATTTGATTGCATGTGAGTTCTGCATTGACTTTTGTTTTAAATACTTGTTGCATTTCCGGAATCTGCCAGCTTTCTTTTTCAATGGGTATTCTACTCATTTGGCTCCACCAAGTGAAGTGCTGATTCCACGAGAACTTATTTCTAGCCAAGACTGTGCGGACACCAGACCAGGAGCTTCGTAAGTCCTCCCCCTATTGATCAGTTTCATATCACCATTTTATTGGCATTTCTCTCAATACTAGTCTTCTTGATGTTTTTTAAACAAATTATCTATCATATGACCTACCATCTTATCTTTGGTTAGCTAAAGCTTTGCTAACTGTTTGTTTACCTCATCAGACCAAAACTCAACATGAATAAAATTTCACTTCACTTCACTTCTGCAGTATTGCAGTTATTTATACGACTCGACCAGGGGGAGAGATGTCCCCCTGATTTTCATCTTAAGAAGATGGTACCGTGACTTGAACCCGGGCTGGCTCAACCAACCGCTGCTTTGGCGTGTTGTGCTGACCAGTTGCACCGTGAGAGTGTTGGCATATTGCAGTTATTTATGAATAATTCTGATTTTCTTTTGAATTAAGAATATGCTAAATTTTGATTCCTCTGACTTGTTATAATATTGCAGGGCAGTCTAAAGACCTGGTAGCTAGGGTTACAACTTCCATAATGAGGACAAGGGCTTCATGGTTTTGGATGATGATGTTTTTGATGTTCCAATTAGGAAGGATATTGTTCACTGGGTAGTAAGGTAGCAGCTTGCCAGCAGGTGCACCAATTGGATCACTCAATATATTTTTTTACTTGGCCCTCACTTATGGAATTCTTGGACTGATGTATATCATCTTGACGAAATAACAGTTCCTTAATCTTATAAATTAATCCCTCTTTTTTCTTTACAGGGGACACACTTAACTAAAGCTATCGGTGAAGTGAGTGGCACTGGAAGAAAAGCCTTACAAGCAAAAAGCAACCAGAAGAGCATGGCATGGAACACTGCACGGCCCCCAGGTTAGTTATTATAACTGAATGAATAATGATACATATATTCATATTGAGATTGCTTCAAACCTCCTATCCAGTTTGGAGTTGAGTCAACTAAACTATGAATAACAGTTTCATGGTGGTGCAACCATCCATGGGCCTAAACCACGAATCCATGCAATCAAGCTGCAGAAGAAAGTACGGCGGCTAGGGCTTAAGATTGCCTTGTTTGCTTGAACTGCATAGGGGAAGGTATTTGCTAACTACTAAATAAATCAATATGTATACGTTTTGACGTGCTCACTATTGACAAATGATTTCTATACTGAATCATAGTTTAATGGTGTGCTCTATGAAGAAACATGCTTACTAATTTTTAAAACTGCATGACTTTGTTGCATTTTTTCACAAAAACGACATCTTGAATGGCCTAATTGAATTCCTTTTGATATCTTGACTTTCTAGAACCTCTCTTTGGTATTTAGGATAATAGGATTAGTTGCTAACCACATGTGCAGTTATCTTGTAAATTACATGGTGCCCTGTCACCTATGTCCTATTATCCCCTTTGCATATTTAAGCTTGTATTTATATACGAACAGATTTTTCTCTTAGATGAGGCGATTTAATGACATTACCAGCAACTTAAATTCCTAGGATCAATCATGTTTTCATGACAGGTTCAATTGTTTGTTGCCATATTTTACTCTCAGCTTACTATGTTATCCTACCTTCCTGAACTGCATTGTTGTTTACTAAAATCTATTTAGTAGTATGACAAAATATGTTTGTTGTACGCAATGTTTTCTGATGTAGCTCTGAGGCCATTCTCATTGGAAAATTTCATATTGACAATAGAGCCAGATATGCAATAGGGTATATTGAAATGATGAATGAAATGGTCCAGCATTATTAAGTCATCCGATTAATCAGACTGATCGCTCCTATGACTCTGATATGACTCTGATTATGACTCTGGAGATTCCTCTTGCATTCTGTTAAAAATATATGCCCTAGTATTTAATTGTGCATGTTTAGCATAGCTCTTAGCTTTTACGAACTTAATCAGATTAACATCAACTTAGTTTACTAGGATCATGTTTTCACAAAAAGTTGAATTGCTATTTACCAGATGTAAGTACAAACTGACATTGTTGCCTAGCTTTCCTTAAAAAGTTAACTGTCAAAAACAATTTGAGCATATGATAATATATCTTTAGTTTATCAATGTTTTCTGACGTGGTTATAAACTTTTTGTCTGCAAACATTCAGAGCACTCTTGAACTTTTCTGTCCTGCAGGAAAAAACCTTATAGCAAAATGTCTTGACCTTTACATATGAATTCATTGTTTGCTATTATAATGTTTGCTTTAAAGTTTACTGGTCCATGTTTATTTTGTATAGCTCTTAGTCTATGAGACTTGGAACTTAGCCACAAGACAAAAAAAACATTGTGCAATAGGCCAGATGGATGATACAAAGAAGGTTCTATTGGTGGATGGTGGCGACATTGATAAGATACTAAGGCTGGCTACTCAAAACCTTCACTATGTTAATGTACTTCCTTCCATTGTAAGTTCTATGATTTCAGTACTTGAGCTTTTGAGTAATCAAACTAAGCGTTCTTTGCTGGGAATATCCTTTTCTGATTAAAACACCATTCTGCTTTCATGAAACGCAGGGCCTCGATGTTTACAGTATCCTCCAGCATGACACCCTTGCAATGACTCAGGCCGCTCCGCTGGCAAGGAGCGTTCTGCGCAGAGCACTGTTGCTTACCACCGGCAACTTAAAGCCTGCGTTCGCGGTCCGCTGATGAAGCTCGAAGATTTCAAGTTATCTCGGTGCTAACTTGGAGCTGCAATATCTACTGTTTATTTTCTGTCAGACAGGAGTTACCGAGGTAGGGGGGAAATGTTGGAACACTTCCGTGGCTTCTTCTTGCCCGGACTATGATGTCCTAGTTTTGTAATTCAATAATAATAAGATATGTAGCTCGTGATTATCATCGATGGCATGCAAAAATGAAGAGAAAGTGCTCTACGACATTCATTGCCTTTCCGTGCTGTTAATCTGAGCCAATTTTCTATATCCAATAAAAACTGTTGCCCGGACAGCAGGTGTTGAACAGATGGCCGGCAAGAGTAGCTGTAATGGAGCAAAAAATAGTAGTTCGATCGTAAAATCTATTTAGGTTTGTTTAAGCTTTAACCTTGACTCAATATTTAGAATTTCCATGTAGGCTGACAACACACGGTTGACGTTAATACATTTGTTGAGAACATATAGTCCTTGCAAAGGATTAGAATACAGAGCAATTGATAAAATGTGTATAAAACTATAGAGTATTTAAATGGACATTGTGTTATGAATAATACAGAAAATGGTAAGATAATCAGTTTTGATAATTAGTTGTACCCACTAAATTCATCCACTAAACTTTAATGTTTAGCTAGTATATAAGATTTTAGAGCATGTCGTAATACATATTGATAGGCTAGTTCATACTAACATGACAGAGCAAAATCTGGAGTGCAATTCTCACTCACAATCACAAAGCCACAAAAGCTGGTCGTGAACCATGATTAGGGCCTATTTGGTAGGGCTTCTCTTCGACTTCGGCTCTAGTTCCTTCGCAGCCTGCCAACATTTTCATGAAGGAGCCGTTTTTCCAATAAAAAGTAGAAAAAACGAAGTTGTTTTAGAAATTGTGACTCCTCTAAAACAGCTCTAGCTCGAAGGAGCCCTCGAGAGGAACCATGCCAAACATCCCCTTAATTAGCTACTAGTTGATTGGTTTAGGCCTTGTTTAGATGTGAAAAAATTTTGGATTTCGCTACTGTAGCACTTTCGTTTGTTTATGGCAAATATTGTCTAATCATAGACTAATTAGGGTCAAAAGATTCGTCTCATGATTTACAGGCAAACTGTGTAATTAGTTTTTGTTTTTGTCTATATTTAATGTTTCATGCATGTGTCGTAAAATTCGATGTGATGGGAATCTTAAAAACTTTTTGTTTTTTTACGTGAACTAAACAAGGCCTTACCCACACGACACAAGCACGAGCAACTAGACATGACAGGAGTTGTGAGTGAGGAATAATCTAGATCTAGTGACCAGACCACACGGCTTGATTAATGCGCTGGACGTTGGCATGGATATTGCTAAATTGAAGTGTAGTTGTACTAACCACAATTAAAACCCCATGCACGACGGGCACAGGGCCGGTTGAGGCTGTCTGGCAGAGCTGCTCCAGTACGGGCGTCGGGTGGACGTGACAGGAGTTGTTGGTCTCTCCCCGGGGCCCGGCCCGGCCGGGAAGCCTGGCACGACAGGGTTTTCTCTCACGTACGCAAGACCTAATCCTGCCGTCCTGCGTGAGCTGATTAACCGGACCATGCGTGTACGTGATATAAACAAAACGATAGGGGCATATATATATCCAAGAGACCAAAGTTAAGCAGGTGTGGTTAGTACCATTCAGATTACTAAAAGCCTCAAAACGTCTCCTTGAACCTCAAGATTATGCATACCTGCTCAAGTCATAAGAAACTCTTCAAAATAAAAACTGTAAAATTATTCAAAAGTAAAAACTCATGAAACTGGTTTCATTTTTTTGAGTTATAACAAATTATGAATTTTAGATATTATTTTTTTTGTATTGTTAAATGCACGTTTATTTCAAATATATATCTAGATATTTTTTTAAAAAATCATAATTTTTTATAAAGTCTAATTGACCTCTCTAAACTATTTTAAAATTTTAATTTACCTCTCTCATAGCTAGCGTGGCGCTATGTAGGACGGTTAAAGTGGTGCCACGTAAGCAACAAGTAAGGTAAATTGGACGGTTTCAGAAATTGTAGTAGCCTAAACATCCCGTTTCTTAATTGAGGCAGGTAAATCAGACTCGCAAAATAATTGAGGGTGGTTAAAAGGACTTTTTCTGCTAAAAATGAACCGCGGAGTGGAGGAGCCGACAGAACTGTTAACTGTTATTAGAGGCTTCACTGACTCTTGCTACCGTACCACTAAAGTATTGCTACAGTAAAGGAGTCAAAGCCATAACCACACCGAACCAACCCCTGGCAGGCCCACTGCAGCCCTCTACACAACATATCGCCTATACAGAGAGTGCTCCGGAGGAAAAGAAAAATGTGCCCTTAAATCTCTCTATTTTTTGTACAATTAATTTAAGAAATGCTTTTCTTCCCACAATGAGGTCACCGATTGGTACTTCTTTCGAATTGTAAGAAAAATATGTCCACGTTGAACACCATGCCAATGTTGTTCATATGGTACCATATATATTTACGAATATATGTATTCAATACACAGGTTAATTTTATATCTAGTATGTGAATGTGATGATAATTCCCCCAAGCGCTCCCCTTGGGTGACTCGGGGGGTGACCGCCGTGGCGCCCGTAGGCCCCCACCCCCTCCCGGCCCTCCCCTTCGGCCGCCTTAGCCGCCCACCGGCATCCCTCTCCCCCTCCCAATCCTCTCCCCCTCTGCGGTGGCCTGTAAAATGGTACCCGCCGCGTCCTCCCCCCTCACTCCTACATCCCTCTCCCCCTCCCAATCCTCTACCACCATGACTTCCTCGGTGCTTCTCCGATGGGCTCCTCGGCCGAAGACCCGGATCTAGATTCCTCTAGACTGAATTTGGTGTTCTCCTTGTTGGTGTGATGGCGAGGGTCTGGCGGTTGGGCCTGGGCGGCGGCTTCTTCATTGAGTTGGTGTGGCAAGCCTGGCGGCGGATCTTGGGCTCACGTGTGCAGATTTGGCGCCTGCAGCTCTAGTGCCGCCTTCGGGGCCTCTGGTTCTACACCGCCCCCTATAGTCGCTGCCATGGGGCGCTGGTGGATGTGGCCATTGCCTGGGCTGCACTTGATTGGCGGCCAGTTCCGAGGTTGCCACTTAGCATGTCAGCATCCTCACCACGGGGGCCATCAGTCACGGGCCGACAGCCTCCGTCAGATGACGTGCTATCACTAGATCCAACTATCGCTACTCGCCCTGAGCTCGGATCCACGTAGTGTCGGTGTGTCGTGGCTGTCACTAGCCATAGGGCCAGACTCGCATGGGGTTAGATTTGTCGACCATGGCTCTCACCACATGGATGGTCGATGCACTAGGGGCTGGTGCAATGGGGCTCATGGTGAAGTAGCGGTAGGCACAGGTTTTAGGTGAAAGCTCAACCCGGTTTCTACCTATGGGCGACGGTGATGCCTTGGGCGCAAATAGCTCCTTGGAGGCGTCGCTTCTAAACCTCGTGCTTTTGTGCCAACATCACCGGATTCTGGGCGAAAGCCCCGCCTTAGAACCCTCTAAGGCCAGTGATGATGGCATCTAGGGTCGTTCTCTTGGGTGCCACCTCCTTCCTGAAGGCGCTGCTGAAGAATCCCCTACAGCCAATCGCTTGTCCCCCGTGTGGTCGGTGTAATTTGTGGTTCTGACAGTTCTCTTCAAGTGGAGTTGCTCTTTGTGCCTGTGTGTGCCTTCACTCTACTCGCTTGGGTCTATCCTACAACTCTTGACCTTGTCGTCATCGTCTTGCTTCTCTGACGGATGCTTTGTCGTCGTTGTCATTGGTATCCTCTCCGACATTTGGTGCCGAGAGTGTCACGGCCGCTCCCCTCTAGGGATACTTTGTCGTAGGGGGTCGCTTCTTCCCCGGCGATCCTTGCCGTCAGCGGAACTCTTGGTGGATGCTTTGTGCGTCGTTGGCTCTTGGGTCCCCTCTCTGGTAGATGCTTTGCTGCCGAGAGCGTGTGGACCCTCTTTGTTAGCGGATGCTTGGCCTCCATGGTCGCTTGGTCTTCGTTGGCGGATGTTTTGCCGTTAGATGCTCCTATGTCTTATCAGGGTGGATGCTTTGCCACCACGGCTTGGTTTATCTTTGGGCAATTTTTATTGCAGGATTAGTTGTAGATCTTTAGTGTTGAGGGCAGTCGCTTTTCTTTCTTCTCTTCTTTTGTTTCTATGTTTATTCCTTTATGTTGTCTCCAAGACGTGTACGACTCCTCGCCGTGACTCTCTTAAGAGGTTGTAAACTTTCCCACTTCTCTTAATGAAGCACATGCTATTGCACATTTTCGAAAAAAAGAATGTGATGATAAGCAACTTTATTTACGGCATTCGAAGTAACTTTTACTTTTGCGGAAGGGATAGGACATACTCCTACTATAGGCGGTGTGCCCATTCTCAAAGATACCACATAGTAGGAGAGAAGCAAAAAAGAGTATAAGGTCTTGCTTAGTTCCAAATTTTTTGCAAAATGGACACTGTACCACTTTCGTTTATATTTGACAAATATTGTCCAATCATAGACTAACTAGACTCAAAAGATTCCTGTCGCAAAATTACATGTGAACTGTGTAATTAGTTTTTATTTTCATTTGTATTTAATGCTCTATGCATACGTCTAAATATTCGATGTGACGGAGAAACAAGGCCTAAGTAGAAGTTATTAAAAAAAAGAGCAACTTTAGGGTAATCTATTACCATGCATGTAATATATGCAGCTTTCGGTACGCCTACTAAACCATGATTGCGTATACATCAGGCTAAAAGTAAATAATTAACCGATCGGTCGACTGTTGCTGACATATGATTAGTATTTCCTCCTGCGCGTCGCGTTCTGCATGCTGGCTAGTGGCTAGTGGCTATCTTGCATTGCTTGCTTGATTTTGACCGGCCGGAGATCGGAGTAGTTTTGGTCGGCCGCCATGCCCCAAGCTGCCGAGTTGTGAATAGTTCGTGTCCTTTCGACGCTGACGTGGACGCGTAGCAAGTCTACCTGCCCATGGCCAAACGCGGTTAAACATGTCGGCTTATTATTTGTCTAATCACTTTGTCCGGCCTTGGTTGCATCATTAGGTGGCTGTGATATGTGTGCATACTGACTGCACACGTGTGGGGTCAACAGTCTAGGTAGCTAGTACTGCATGCATGGTAGGTCAACTTCTTCGAGCATCGCAAAACTCGCACCTAGTACTCATATTTTTATTTAAAAAAAGATGTGTATTATTCACCATATTACTACTAGAATACTGGCCGGTGCTGGTTGTATCGGCGTGGTTGGAAAAACCGAGAAAGATACTGCGCGAGAGAAGTCAACTGTTGTATCTTTTAGTATCTGCGTATGCATGTGACGTTCACATACAGCCGTGCCATTGCAAGAGTGTAAGACATCCATGGAAACACACGATGTGCTCTCGCATATATAAGCATAGCGAAAAATGTCGGGAGAAAGCAAAAGAAAAACTGGCTACTTACGGTTCGGTGCAGTACTGAAGCTATACAAAGCACGACTAGGGGTGCAAATGAGTGATGATTAGGTGCACCTCTAAACCTTTTTAGTTTAAATATTTATACTATTTTTCTAAAAAAATTAAAAAGTAGTACAAATATTTAAACTAAAAAGGTTTGGAGGTGTACCTGAAGGTTACCCCTTTGCACCCCTAAGCACGACCCAGTGTTCCACTCGGCGTTGTTTGGCCGCGCTCGCCATGGATAACATCATGCATGCACACTGTCCTACGTAGTTTTTCCTTTATCTTATAAGACGTACTCTTTCTATTTTAAATTATAAGATATTCTAAAAATTTTGGAGAGTAAAAATATTTTAAATTTGACCAAATGTATATGATAATATAATAACACTTATAATAATAACTAAGTATATTATTAGGTTCACAAATAGGATGGACGAAGATCAATGTTGATGGTTCGTACCAAGAACAATCCAGAGCGGTTGGAGTTGGGGTTATCTCCAGACACAGCAACGACGTTGTTCTATTCACAGTCTGAAGGTACTATGAGAAATGTGTTAGCGTGCCAGAGGTGGAAGCTTTGGCCTGTATCGAAGTCTTACGTTGGGCACACCATTGAAGTCTTGCTCACTTAAATATTGAGACGGATTGTGCTAGAATCAAATCAGCACTAAACAGTAGTGCCCAGACATATCAGAGGTCGGACCCATTATTAAAGAAGTGAGATGCTAGATACGTTTGATGTGGGAGTGCAGCATCTCCCAGATGAAGAGAGATGGTAATAATGTGACGAATGCTTAAGCTTTATATGCTAGAAAATGTAAACACTATGCGGCTTGGTTGGTTCAAGCCTCCTGCATGTGCCTTGAACTCAATCAGTGCTGATTGTAATTCCCTATTTGTAGCTAATAAATCTCTCTCTTCACTCAAAAAAATTATTATTAGGTTTTTTATTAATTATATTTTCATAGTATGTCTATTTGATTCATAAATCTTTATATTTTTTTCTATAATTTTGGTCAAACAAGATCATGTTTACTTGGCTGATAAGCTATGGCTGAAATATTGTTCGCTGATTTGTTGTAAGAGAAAAACACTGCTTAATGACTGACAGATTCGACATATAAGCTCAATGCTCTCAAAGATTCTTAGAATACCTTATACTTTAGAATAGAGGGAGTACTTTTTGTACCAGCCAACAATGTTTTCTCTTATAATAAATCAGCAAAACAATACTTTCAGCCATGATTTTTCAGACAAGTGGATAGACTTATTATGTAGTACATGCCTTGTTTAGTTCCCTTACGAAAACTTTACGGGCTATTGTAGCACTTTTGTTTGTATGCGGCAATTATTGTCTAATTATAGACTAACTAGACTTAAAAGATTTGTCTCGCAAATTACAAATGAACTGTATAATTAATTATTTTATCTGTATTTAATGTGTGTCGTAAGATTTGATGTGATGAGAAATCTTAAAAAGTTTTTTTTTTTATCTTTTAGCTTTTGGGAGGAACTAAACAAGGCCACAGTCATAACCGGTTATTGACATACCGAACATAGGAGTATGCAATAGCAGCAGCACCCACGATCTCAGCACGCTTTGATGTAATTAATGAACCCAATTAGTACTGCTATTAAATAAATCGACGATCACCTGCTGCTGCTACGCCTGCCTGCAAAGTCAAGAGCTTGGAGACCAGACAGTCCATAGAGAGACAACCTTATGCCAGTGCCTGCCTCGTAGACCCGTTGCACGCACGGGGCCACACCGCCAGAGCAGCATCTGCATCCTGGCACGCCCAGGCCAAGTTCGCCGGTCCATGCGGCCGGTGCAGCGAGGCGCGTGGCCTGGTGGTGGCAGAGCCGTTGGGATCGGTTGGCTGCCTCCGCGCCACCGTTGGTTGCTAGCGGGTCGGCACGGCCACACAACGCACGGATCTGAGTGCGGAGTGCCGCGCTCCCGTCCACATCGCGCACCACCCCAGTCCACCACCACCACCACCACTAGCCGTTATGTCCGCCTGGTTTCCCTGGCCCTGTTCCATGAATTCTTTGTTTTTCAATAAAATATATAAATCCTTCCCATCCCGTCTTTTTTTTTGCACAAACACACACACATCGTGATAAATGATGCTTTGTAGCTTTAAGAGCGTTGAAATTGAATATAAGGGCTACTTATTACTAGCTACCTAAAAATTAGTCAAAAATTAGCTCTAGTGTGTCTAAACAAGAGGGCATATCTAAGAACATGTTTGGATCAATTAGCTACTAATAGTTAGTTAGTTAGTTAGTTAATACTCCCTCCATATAGAAAAAAATCAAATCCTAAAGTTGTCCTAAATAATTTTTTTAAAACTTTGACTAGATTTCTAGAAAAAAATACTAAGATTTATGATATCAAATTAGTATCATTAGATTCATTAAATATATTTTTTATAAGATGTGCATTTTATGTCATAGATATTGTTACTTTTTTCTATAAAAATCAAACTTTAAAGTTTGACTAACACGGATTCTAGGAATTGATTCTTTTGCGGACAAAGTGAGTAGGTCATAACTATTAACATCTGCTATTAACTATTTTGGTTCAACTTATGAATTAATTGTAGTTAACTATTCAGCTAAGAATTAGCTAAACTATTAACTAGACCTATTTAGATTTAAGAAACTAAGAACATATTTGGGTCCCCTCCTCTAAACTTTAAGCTCTAAAAACTTTAGAGCAGTTTAACGGAGTTTTAAGATCTAAAGATGTAATGTGAGGTGCACCTAAAGTTTAGGACTAACTTTTAGATCACTTGTTTGGAGATTTTAGCTCTAAAATTTATTGGATGTCTAAAGTTTAGAGGAATGGATCCAAACAACCCCTAAGTATTAAACATCTGAACCTACTCATGCGTATCAAACAGACTGTAAATATAAAATTATAGCCCCAACTAGCAACTAGTCAAACATGCACTTAATATCATATTGTTAATTAATTTGAAGGAAACACGGAACCGACTCTATGCCTAGCACAATCCAAGCCAACAAATAAAAACTCACACACATGTGAAAAATGGGGTTAATTTCCGGTTATGATTTCACGTGCAAACCACACATGTAGAACCCAGGCAGGCTCTAAACATTCGTTAAAGTTCATATCAGAAAAAAATAACGCAGTAAAATGTGGTGGTGGTCGCCTCAAGACCGATCTCATTTCCATATATTGAGGCAGGTGCTTGTTGGCCCAAAGAAGACTCATGCTTTTCATCGTTTTATTCTAAACAAATCGCTGAATTTAACGTGGCATTATTCTTTGCACATGCAAAATCACTTAAAGGTACTAATGTACTTGCTCACGCCAATGGGCGGAAAAGCATCGATACTTTTAGTGGCGGGTGGTCAACAATATTGGTAACCGGCCCTTTTGTTAGCCTGAATACAACAAGACATGATAGATTATGCATGGCCAAATTATTTGTCATTTTGGGACACCATATATATAACAAGCAAATTCTTCAAAACAAAGCCAAGTTACGGACTACTAGAGATTTATTAAATGATTTTACTCTGTTCTACTAGCTGTTTTTTGGTTAATAATGTTAATTTATTGTGAGAAAAAAATACAGTTTCATATCTGAAAAATAGAATTAATTTTGGTTGATAAGCTCAATACACGTATGTGTTCGTTTTCACCAAGAGTGCGTGTCTTAATTTTCTTATCTACTCCTGTCCATGGATTTCCCGCCTCCCTTTTTGGTCTTTTTCAAATGTAACCTTCTACGTACTCTTTTTGTGCGACTGTAGTATTCTGCTAAGGTCTTGTTTAGATGCAAAAAGTTTTTGGATTTTGATACTGTAGCACTTTCATTTTTATTTGACAAACATTATTCAATCATGGAGTAATTAGACTTAAAAGATCCGTCTCACGATTTACAAGCAAACTTTGCAATTAATTTTTGTTTTGTTTATATTTAATGCTACATACATGTATCGCAAGATTTGATGTGACAGAAAATCTTAAAAAGTTTTGGGTTTTTGAAATTACCAAAAGTAGTATATGCAGAGAGTGACGTATGCAGGGCCGCGGCTATATCCATCGGAATTCAGACCCTTTTTTACCGTTGACCATGTGTGGCAGGATTGGTAGGATCCACCAAGTTTGACTCTTAAAAGTCTCTGTGTTGATTAAGTGTTACCACTTCACCAAAACCGGGCCTTGTTTAGTTTAATTTTTTTTAGATTCTCCATCATATTAAATTATGCGGTGCATGCATAAAGCATTCAATATAAAATAAAATAATAACTAATTATATAGTTTGTCTGTAATTTTCGAGACAAATCTTTTAAGTCTAATTAGTTTATGATTGTCAAATATAAACGAAAGTGTTACGATATCTATTTTGTAAATATTTTTGGAACTAAACAAGGCCCGGATCATTGTGTAACTGTCGTCAGATTCTACTGCCAGAGGAACCCTGAAGTAGTGCTTGCTAGTATCAGATATCTGGCCTTGTTTAGTTCCTAAAAAATTTTACAAATTTTTTTTCAGATTCTTCGTCACATCGAATTTTTAGACGTATGCATAAAGTATTAAATATAGATGAAAATAAAAACTAATTGCAAAGTTTGGTCGAAATTGACAAGACGAATCTTTTGAGCCTAGTTAGTATATGTTTGGCTAATATTTGTCAAATACAAACGAAAGTGTTACAGTGTCAATTTTCCAAAATTTTTTGGAAAACCTTCCATTTACCGAACATGTGCTATCCATCCGATACACAAAATTGGTAGGGTACCACAGCCGGTACATTTTCTTTTTATAAAACGGAAAGTGTTCCGATAGATTGCATATTGCCCAAAAAAAAATCCATGCTTATACTTGTTTAAAGCATCTTATAGATATAACCCCTTCCTCAGGAAAAAAAAAACTCTAAAAAAATTGGGACGAAACGGACAGAGGCTGATCGAGTTGCCGTACGTTCTTATCCATCCATGCAACGTCCGCGTGTCGACAGTTTATTTCTTTATCCATCTATCTAATCTATATATAAGTTCCGGAAAAAAGAAATTAAAATTCGTTGGCGTGCAAGCTGAAAACCAGACACCACGAAATAAAATACTGAGGAGAGCGGAGACAAAGAAAGAAAATTAAGTGTGCGAAACTTTATTTTAAAAAAACGGTTACGATACTTATTATCTTTTTTTTTGTGGCAATACTTAACTAGCATCGTAGCTGTATTTCTATTTGCTAGATCCTTGGATGTTGGCACGAATAGTAGAGAAAATTGCGTGTGGAAAGAGCTAGCTTCCTCCCGATCGATCTAGTACCACAAAATCTTGGAGGTCAAAGGTCAGTGTTGAAGCTTGAAACAGTCGTCCAAAACGAAACGGATGTAGTCTGGGCTTGTAGTGTAGTTTAGGACTTTAGGGCCACTCGTGTTCTTTTTTTATTAGAAAAAAAATCTTTTAGCTAATGGATTACTCAACTCTTGATCATCAAATTTGGTTGGTGGATACATGTTCCTCCATAATGTTTTGGACATAATAAAGATGTAGAATTACAGATTTTACTCAAGTCTACAATTTATCTTCTTTTCTTTTGCAAATCCTAGTACATACGTTCATGCATGAACATTCACCCATCGTAAAAAAAATGAATCAGTAAATCTTGAGATTCATAAAGTATGTTTATTGTCGATGGGTACTCGTGTACTACTAGAAGAACAACATCATCATTAACACACCGAAATAGATCAGGAAAAAAAATACGTGTGAGAATCCATGATATTCGTTCACTTGTCTTCCAAGCCGTATTTTTTCTACCAACCAACAGTGTTGTTCTCTTATAATAAATTAGTGAACAGTATTTTCAGCCATAATTTTTCAGACCAACGAACATGATCCAACAAACTAAGCTACCATGGGTTAAAAAGCATGTAATGTAATGTAACTAAAGGTGTACGATAGCAAAGGACGACCCACCACCATTTTTTATGAAAAATAGTACTAATCTGATGCCATTCAATTTCGTAGAAACCATTCGTTGCAACCACCCAATTCACCTATCGCTACTTGTGAAACACTATTAACGGGCACAACCAATGTGTACGTCGGCAGTAAATTGGCCACCACCCCACGCACGCGAATTCCTTTCCCACCCTCCATCCCTCCTCCCCTCGTGCAACTGAAACCGCGTGCGCCTCCGCCGCCACGGCCACGGCCACGGCCACGCGCTCGCCGACTCGCCGCCCGCCGCCGTCCACTCGCGCGCCGGCCCTGGCCCGTGCACTCGTCATGGACTCATGGCCACGTAGGGCGTGTTTGGTTCCCCGCATGCGGGCGAACCTGGCCCGTGGGATGCAACCCGCACCTGTTTGGTAGCCTGCCTCCCCCTCCTAGCCAGGCTCCTCTCGTGCAAATCCTCCTCTCGGGCCTGGCTCAGAAACAACGCCCGATTTGGGCGTTCTTCTTCAGCCTGGCTCGCTCGATGCTCTGGCGAGCGCGCGCGCGTGCCCATCCGTGCACGCAGAGATGGCGCGAAATTGTTAGGGTTACCTCCCCCGTTCCCGCCATTCACCGTCTATATATCTTCCTTCCCGCCTCCTCTCTTCCTCTTCTTGTCGCTCCCCATATGCGCCGCCGGTTCGTGCTCCATCTATTCTTCCTCTTGTCCGCTGTCGTTCTTGCTTGATTCGTGCCAAATTAATACTTCTCCTGTGTCTCGATTTGTTGTAGGTGAAGTGGATCTGAAGGTTCTCCATTGAAGTGATTTTTCCCCTAATTTTTCTCGATTTTGCTCTCCGATTTGGAAACCGTAGGTCACCTTTTGTTGTTGCTCTCATTGCAGGGACACCAGATCTGCTTTGTTGGCTGTTTTTGCGGTATGGATCTGAGTGCTTAGGTCTTTTTTTTTGTTATTTTGTAAAAATCCAATCTTTTATATGCTAATCCCCTTTGCTTTGCTTTGTTTTTGTGTTTGCAGATTTGTCCTCCCTCACCTGCTGTTGGGCTTTGGCTGGTGGCCCTGCTTGTTGACGTGGGTATTTTGTACATCTATAATCCCCCTCTCGCCTCTCTATCTTGGATTCGGATGCATGTCCTACTTTTTTAGATTCTGAGCAAGTATATTAAGTTGCCCTTTTTTGCTGAGCTATTGCCCTAGTCTATGATGATGATAATTTTTTTCTGAGCTATTGCCCAAGTCAGTGATGATTTGTGACCTAATCTGAGCATATGTCAAGTTTTGGTATAGCTTAAGTATTTGTCGTTAAAATGCATTTTTTTTCTAGATGGACCTGGAAGAGAAGCGACGCATTCTTTTTGCTCGTGCTGGTGCTCTTATCACGGCTATGTATGCCCTACTGTTTGCTAGGCTTAGAATGATTCAGTGTGAGCGTCCTGAGATCAGTTATGGTCCAATGAGCATTTGGGATGAGGAGCGCCAAAGGAATCTGAACTTAATTTATAACTACAATGACATAGAGTGTGTGAACATGCTTCGTATGAGAAGGGCCCCCTTTTTTAGTTTGTGCAACTTGCTTAGGGACAAAAAACTACTCGCAGACAACATAAATTCTTGTGTTGAAGAGCAACTTGCAATGTTTCTTCATATTGTCGGTCATAACCAACGATTTAGAGTTGTCAAGCAAAACTGGAGAAGGTCTATAGAGACAGTCCACCGCCACTTCAAAGATGTCTTGTATGCTATTGGTGAACTTAGACAAGAGATGATTAGACCTCCAAGCAATGACACACCACTAAAGATTAGCAACAGCCATAGATGGTATCCTTACTTTAAGGTAAAAAAATTGTCATATAGCTGTTAGGATTGTTGCATTAGATCATGTTAATTTACTATAAAATTTTGGATGCCATGTAGGATTGTATTGGGGCCATTGATGGGACTCATGTCTATGCTAAAGTTCCAGCCAAGTTGCAAGCTGCATTTAGGGGTAGAAAGAATGCCCCCACTCAAAATGTGCTAGCTGCAGTTAACTTTGACTTGAAATTTACCTATATCCTTGCTGGTTGGGAGGGATCAGCACATGATGCCACAATTCTTGCTGATGCATTGCAGAGGCATGATGGGTTAAGGGTTGCACCAGGTAACTAAATCAATTGTACACATTCTGTGTCATTCATCACATCTGAAGGAACCATAAACTTTACTTAGCAACAATTGGGTCTATGACTCAAGGTGATGGCAAGAAGTTTATGGTCCTCCAGATGCCATGGGTGCCACAAACGTTTGGAATTTGCATTATAGCTACCATGAACCTGATTGTTTTTAATATTTATTTTAGGGAAGTTCTACTTAGTAGATGCTGGATATGCTGTAAGACCTGGATTTCTCCCTCCTTATCGAGGCACTAGATACCATCTAAAAGAATATGGCAATAGGAATTACCCAACCAACCCCAAAGAGTTATTTAATTTGAGACACTCTAGTTTGAGAGTAACTGTTGAGAGGGCTTTTGGTGCTTTGAAGAATCGTTTTCGCATCATTGACACTAACAAGCCATTCCATCCGTTGAGGTCACAAGTCAAGTTAGTTCTTGCTTGTTGTATCTTGCATAACTGGATTCTCAGTTTTGGGGTCGATGAGGTAGTTCCAGAAGAGTTTTCTTGGGTCCCAAATGTTACTAATAGTCAGCCCCCTCCTGCTCATATGGATGACAATGCAGCTTGGGCACTAAAGAGGGATGAATGGTCCAACCATATGTGGGCAAATAGGGGTCTTTCAAGAATCTAGGCATGTTTGAGTGCTTTGTAACATTAACATTTTTTTTATCATTACTGCTATTGTAAGATTGTTCCTTTTTATGTGGCACTACACTTGATCTGAGGCTTTGGGCAAAAGCAATGATGTTCCTTTTTTTATGGTACTACACTTGATCTGAGACTTTGGGCAATAGCAATGATGTTCCTTTTGTGCAGTGACTGCATGAACATGGTGGTCTTTTGATGCAGTTCCTGGCCCTGTGGAGTGGTGGCTGCTTTTGTGCATACCTAACTACAGTTGGTGGCTGTGTAGTGGGTTGACCTTCTCTTTTGTGCAGTTGATCTGATCCTGCATTCTTTACTTACTAACACTAACATATAGTTAGTGTCTTAGAAAACCCTGCCCCTACTCCCTAGATCAACCTAGCTGGTGGAGTCATTTGAACAATGTGATGGCAATCTGAGCATATGTCCATAGCCTATGTTGTGAACTTTGTTATCGTGATGTTTATTTTGGGCACATGCCTTATTGCCTTTGATGTTTCTTTTATTATATCTGAGCACATGTCCATTGCCTGTGATGTTGTTTGACTGATCTGAGCACATGTCCATTGCCTGTGATGTTTTTGGCTGATCTGAGCACATGTCCATTGCCTGTGATGTTTTTTGACTGATCTGAGCACATGTCCTTTGATGGTTGTTTGGCCTATGATGGTTGAAAATACATTCTGAGGTGGCTTTGTTTCTCAGTTTTATCATGACTGTCATCAGGACATGGGATACGTCCATCCCCAATGCAACAGGTGTATAATTTGGCACCTGATGGCTGAGGATGGCGTATCCCATGGCCCCATGGCAGCCATGAATGTTATATTGTACCAGATTGACTCATTTTTTGCCACCAAGGATGAATGTCAATATACTCATTTAGTTGGGAAACCAAAACACCTGAGGCCCCTTCCACATCTTCATGTTGCCTTGTTTTATGTTTGGCCTATGTTGATTTATGTTTGAATGTAGGGGGATGGCATGGTATGTTGTTCATGTTGGGAGGGTTCCTGGAGTATACTCTAGTTGGGCAATGGCACATGAACAAGTGCACAAATACCCTGGGAATTGCTACAAAAAATACAGCACAGAAGATGAGGCAATGCAAGCTTTCAATGGTGCAAATGTGTTGGATCCTCAAGATGCCCCTCTACTTCTACCACTGGAGCAACCTCTGCTCCAACCAACTGACACTGAAGCACCTCAAGTTATCCAATATAATTGGAGTGGCATTTGGGTCAAAGTTTTAATAGCAATAGTTATTGTAGCGTTGTTAGGTTATCTGCTTTTAAAGATGTTGTAATCTCATTTTATTTGCTTGTAATCAGCTCAAAACTAAGTGAGCACTAAAAAATGGTAAAGACTGGTGGTAACCATACCACAACCAGGAAGTGGTAACTCCACCACCATGCATGCAGGCAACCAAACACCGTTTCTGCATGTCCACATTTTGAATCTTCCGAATAAGAAGTGAACCAAACACCATCTTCAACTGGTCAGGCTGCTGGAAACCAGCCAACCAAACATGCACCCCTGCATGCACTTAGCCTGGGCAAAGATGTCCTGGCTGGGCGGATGCAGCCTGGCTCAGGGCATAGGGCAACCAAACACGCCCGTAGTAAACCCGTAAAACCAAAAGTGCCGGTGCCACCCCGCGAAAGAGGTAGCAAAAAGAAAAGCCATGTCGCGAGCACAAACGCGCCAGCCACTGGCATGGACCAGCGGCGCAGGCACTCCGGCCGGGGCCCCAGTGCGTGACGCCGCACGACGCCATCGGTCGCACGCACCAGGAGGTTTGCGGCACCACACCAGCACTCGGCACTCGGCAGTCGGCAGCGGCAGAGGGGCCCCAAGCCCAAGCCCAAGGCTACGCTACGACCACACGACACGGGATTCCGACGCGATTAGCCGCGTGCTCTGCTTATCCGGCGGATGCCGCCCTTGATCCTTCGTTAACACTGGAGCTCTGATGCGCGTCGTCGTCTTGTTCGCGACAGCGAAGGAAGCGGGGGGGAGTTGGTAGTAGATCGATAAAAGGGCGGCGTCTTTGTTTCCCATCTTTCCTCACAAAAGCGAGAGACCCTGGTGGGGTGGGGGATCACAGACAGACAGAGCAGCGGCTGCCCGGCGGCACCACAAAAAGCGTTCGTCGGGGCTTTGGATTCCCAGGAATTCCGTTCCAAAGCACCGCAGCACCCGCAGCAGCAGCCGAATCGCGGGACCCCGACGCGCGCGCCGGACCGCCTGCGCACACCACCGCACAGCGCACGCACGCACGCACGCACGCCTACTCCTCTTCCTCCCCTCCCCTCCCCTGTCCCCTCCTCCAACCGTCCGTCACCCTCCTCCCGCCGCGCAGCAGCCAGAGCAGAGCGGAGCGAGCAAATCCTGGGGCCGGGGGGGCTTTCGCACCCGCTCCGATCTCCCCGGTGCTGGTGGATTCGCTCGCTCCCCTTTTCTTGACGCCGGGTCGGGTTGGGTTGGATTTGGTTGCGAGGTGAGGAGGTGTGGTTGAGGGTGGGAGAGGAGAGCGAGCTCGCGCGCTCGGGTGGTGGCGGAGTGGTTACTACTGCTTCCCCGCTTGGCTTCTTGCTCGCGCCCCGCTGGGCTGGGCCGTGTCGTGCCATTAAAGCCGGCGCCTTTGGGTTTTCTTCTCTCTCCACCTCTCTCTATCCGCCCCCGCTCTCCCACTCCCCTCTCCCTCTCTAGCTCCAGATTGGTGCCTTCCTTCCCCCCGTCCTCCTAGCGGTCGGTGGTTGGAGCTCGACTGGGGCTCTGAGGTCCAAATCCGCCGCCTTCCCGTGGCGCGCCCCTCCGGAATTCTTGCCTTCTTGGGCTCCGAATCTCGCCGCCGGTCCCCGCCGCGGGGGGGAGTTTGATTCGCGGCGTTTCTTGCCAATTCGGGGGTGATTTGGGCCCCTGGATGGCGAGGATTTGAGTGGATTCGTCGAGGGGAACAAGTGGAGGTGGGGTTCTGATTTGGTTCGCCACTTCGCCGTGGTATGTGCCATGAGGAAGCTCTTCTTCTCCGAGTCGGCCTGCAAGGAGACCAAGCTCCACTCCGCGCCCCACTCATGGCTGCCCCTCGAGAGGGGGAAGCTCTCCAAGTTCTCCGGCCATGCCGCCGCCAGCTCCTCCATGTAAGCCCCCCGCCCGTCGTTTGCTCTGCCGTACCTGATTTCCGGGTTGATTTCACAAGATTGTGCTCTTTTATGCCTCAATTGTGTCGCTCAAGACTCGATCTTGTCTTGGGTTCTGATGTCGATTTGGCTGTGAAGAAGAATTGGCTGATTGAGATGTTCATCCTCTTTTGTCTGTGCTGCAGAGATTCCTTGATGAAGATGCCGGAGCCGGCGGTGCTTCCGCACTTCAAGCCGGCCGACTATGTCGACATACTGGCACAGATACACGAGGAGCTGGAGTCCTGCTCTCCTGACGAGAAGTCCTGCCTGTACCTGCTCCAGTTCCAGGTCTTCCGCGGCCTTGGTGAGGCCAAGCTGTCGCGGAGGAGCCTCCAGTCCGCGTGGGAGAAGGCGAGCACCATCCACGAGAAGCTCATCTTTGGGGCGTGGCTCAAGTATGAGAAGAAAGGGGAGGAGGCCATTGCCGACCTGCTTAGCTCGTGTGGCAAGTGCTCGCAGGAGTTCAGGCTGCTGGATTTCGTGTCGCAGGTCTCCACTGGGTCACATGTGATGAGCTATGATGATGATGATGATGAGTCTGATGAGTTTCAGGGTTCTGCGGTGGTTCATTTCCGGATAAGAGATGACATGATTGCATGTGATCGGAGGAAGCTCGCGGCTTTGTCAACTCCGCTTTATGCAATGCTTAACGGTGGATTTAGGGAATCGTATCTGGAGGTCATTGACATGTCTAGAAATGGCATCTCCCCAATTGGCATGAGGGCAATCAGTAAATTCAGTCTATCAGGAAGACTACCATACTTGTCCGCTGATGCTATCTTGGAGATGCTTGATTTTGCCAATAAGTTTTGCTGCAAGGGCCTCAAGGATGCCTGTGAGCGAAAGCTTGCTTCTTTCGTCTCTTCAAGGCAAGATGCTATAGACTTCATGGAGTGTGCTCTTGAGCTGGGCTGTTCCATCCTTGCTGCTTCGTGCTTGCAAGTGCTCTTGAATGAGCTTCCAGAGTGCTTGAATGATGAACAAGTGGTTAGGATATTCTCCTCTGCAAATAAGGCACAGAGATTGACAATGGTTGGCAATGCATCTTTCTCCCTATATTGCCTTCTTAGTGAAGTCTCCATGAGTACCAACCCGACATCGGATGTCACTGTAAGTTTCTTGGAAAAGCTGGTAGAGTCAGCATCAGATTCTAGGCAGAAACAACTAGCCTTACATCAGCTGGCATGCACCAGATTTCTAAGGAAAGATTACCCTGAATCTGAGCGCCTGTTCAATGCTGCCTTTTCTGCCGGCCATCTCTATTCGTTAGTGGGTTTGGCTAGATTGGCCGCTCTGAGGGGTAATAAGCATTTTGCTCTCAAGTTTCTAGACTCTGTTATGTCATCTCGGTGGCCTCTTGGTTGGATGTATCAAGAGAGAGCACTATATTTGGAAGGTGATAACAAGTTAGAAAATCTTAACAAGGCTACAGAGTTGGACCCTACTCTTACATATCCCTATATGTTTCGAGCTGCATCTTTGATGAAAAGGCAAAGTGTTGAAGCTGCATTGATGGAGATCAACCGGATCCTTGGATTCAAGCTGGTGCTGGAGTGCTTAGAACTGAGGTTCTGTTGCTACCTTGCTCTTGAGGATTATAGGGCTGCCTTATGTGACGTGCAGGCAATCCTCACTCTTGCCCCAGATTATCGTATGATTGGTGGCCGGGTTGCTGCCAAGCAGCTGCGAATGCTAGTGCTAGAGAATGTAGAGCAGTGGACAGCTGCTGACTGTTGGATGCAACTTTATGATCGCTGGTCATCTGTGGATGATATAGGGTCCCTCTCTGTTATATATCAAATGCTGGAGTCAGATAATGCCAAAGGAGTTTTGTACTTTAGGCAATCTTTGCTTCTTCTCAGGTAAATAAATTAATTTATGTTATTCTTAGAAGAATAGTTTGCCTAATCCAGTATTATAGAGTAACACAATAATGGTCACAGTAGATGCTCATGCTATTGCACATGGTTTGGCAACTTGGCGTCTTGGCATGTCTTACACCAACTAGTATCATGTGTCTGAAAGCTGGAATGTTCTCACATGTTTGTCTTGTCAGCATGTTTTCACATGTCTTCTGTGCTAAGTGCTAACTTACTGCATGTTTTTTTATTTATGATATCGCTATTTGGGGTTTTAGGATTGATATGGTTTCATTTTATGTTACCAGATTAAACTGTCCTGAGGCGGCAATGAGGAGTTTGCAGCTTGCTCGTGAGCATGCTTCAAGTGATCATGAAAGGCTTGTCTATGAAGGATGGATATTGTATGATACTGGCCACTGTGAGGAAGGACTGCAGAAAGCAGAAGCATCAATTGCAATACAAAGGTCATTTGAGGCATTTTTTCTGAAAGCTTATGCTTTGGCCGATTCAAGTCTTGATCCTTCGACCTCAGCAACAGTTGTATCACTTCTAGAAGATGCATTGCGGTGTCCCTCAGATAGACTTCGGAAGGGTCAGGTAAGGGCTCTTTTTTCCCTCCACATTATTTCCTGAATTTCACTTAGCTAAATGGACCATGAATGATCAGGTGCCGTTGTCCTTTTTCTGCCTTGACATGTTGCATAATGTTGGGATTTAAGACATCTTGTACCAAAAACAGGAATATAGTTGCCAGTTGCCACTATTTATTTATTTATTTATTTTCCTAGACTTTCATCATTCTCCTTGGAAAATATCAAGTGAAAATTTAATTGCTACATTTGTTGAGTAGTTGCTTTTTTTTGGGGGTATTGCTTTCATTCTTCACCTATGCATTTGTTCAGCTGCCAGGTGTTGCTAGATTTTGTTAGGAAGTTAAGATGTCCTATTTATTCATTGACATTGTTGCATTAAGTATGGGAATGTCAGTTTCACTCTTAAAAATGGTTGTCCTGTTTCTCCTAACATGCAACTGATCAACTGGATTCTTGGGTACACACTAAGTTTAATTTTATTTTGTACCAAATAGTTGGCCTGTTAGCGAGCATTTGATATCATTACTATTACTGGAAGTTTTAACTTTAACCCTACAGATAAATGAAGCACTCCTTTCAATGGCTAATGAAAATTTTTATTTTTTATTTTTTAAAATACATGAACTTGAGAAACTGCCCTGTTTATGTCTTTTTGTCATTCTAGTTTGAGATGTGCATAACTGCAACTTACTGATAATTATCTAACATCTTGTAGGCTCTAAACAACCTCGGAAGTGTTTATGTGGATTGTGGAAAGCTAGACCTGGCAGCTGAATGCTACATTAACGCCCTAAAGATTGGCCACACCAGAGCGCATCAAGGCCTTGCAAGGGTTCATTTCCTTCGGAACAACAGAGCTGGTGCATACGATGAAATGACCAAGCTGATAGAGAAGGCCAGGAACAATGCATCAGCATATGAGAAGAGATCCGAGTACTGCGACCGGGAGCTAACAAAAACGGACTTGCAGATGGTCACCAAACTGGACCCTCTGCGAGTCTATCCCTACAGATACCGTGCTGCTGGTAAGCGCTGCTTCCTGCTGCATGGCATATGCAGTTTCTTATAATTTTAGTATGACAAAGCTGGGACGTGATGTGATCATAGGCCACCAGATTCAAGGCAGATTGAAACTTAGGATATAAAATTCTCGACACAGTAGTTTATAATTGTTAATAGACGTAGCTCATCTGCCCAACTCCAAGTGGTTTGTGCTACTTTAACGAACCAACTACCCTGGTTCCTAACATGAGCTGGTGAGAAGTCAATGTAGTCTGCCATTGTCTATGTTCGACTTGGTCAGTAGGTGTAACAACCATAATATATTTCCTTCAGTCCATGAATTAGCTCATCTGTTCATTGTTCTGTCACCTCATTTGCTGACGCGGACTCTTTCCTAATTTGATTCTGGTGCTCAGTGCTGATGGACAACCACAAGGAGAAAGAGGCCATCGCGGAGCTGACCAAGGCTATCGCCTTCAAGGCGGACCTGAACCTGCTCCACCTGCGCGCGGCCTTCCACGAGCACATTGGCGACATCTCGAGCGCCCTCCGGGACTGCCGCGCGGCCCTTTCGGTGGACCCCAACCACCAGGAGATGCTGGAGCTTCACCACCGGGTGAACAGCCAGGAACCCTGAGCGAGCGCCCCATGGTGTACATACAGGACAGGACAGGAACCCTCATAGCCATACCAGTGTATGTTTTGTACCATACACAGCAGATCAATGTAAGGATAGTAGAAAGCCAGTTTAGATCCCTCCCTCCTCCCCTTGAAAACCAAACACCCCCATTCCTTGTGTCCGGTAATTAGATGTGTTGTTTGCTATAGCCTCCCCTTAGTAAATTATTGTTGTCGATTGTGATTAAGCCTCCTAATTGTACCCACCATGTGGCCCAGCGGGCCATTATGTCAGAATCAAGAAGTTTTGACTGTACCACGTGTATGTAAATGAAATGGGGAAAAGGATGAATGGAAGCTTTTGTCGGCGCAAAACTGTCAGGCTTGCAGGCAACTTGCCGATCACTAATTGATTGCACATGTGCAGGTTTATGCTTTTGGTTGTTGATTTATCTGGAGGGTTGTTTGTTTAATGCTAGTACCCATCAGTCAGGATTAGGAATTTAGAATGAAGTCATTATTGCACTGATTGGGGGTGAAGACTGAAGGAGAGCAATGGCTGACAACAGCTTCTGAAAATGAATGGTCAATGGGTGAGGACTGGGGACAGGGCAGGGAGCCAGGGCATCACTTTCTGAGGCTGAATGGTCCATGAATCGGAACGTCTCCCTAGTGATGGGGGAAAGAGAGAAATCGTAGGATTCCTTTTGCCCATGATGAGCAGCACTTGGTGGTGTGCTTGTCTCTGACGTTTGGCTACTCTGAATTGACTGATGCATCAGGGATTAGCATGCAGTCACTGATGACGACGCAATGGAGTATGAAGTAACAAGAGGAGCTTAGCTGAAAAACTATGACTAAAAGTATTGTTCGCTGATTTGTTGTGAGAGAAAAACACTGTTCAATGATTGATAGATTGAAAAGCAACTTTCAGCATCATCCTTTGCTACCCTCATTTACCACTTACAAGCAGGAGATCTGCCTCGAGCTGATGTTCTCAAAATTCTTCTCTAAACACGCACTGTCCTCCCCTAGCTTTGCGCGTGCCTTTATTTTTTCGTCGCATCGTTCACATATTTCGTTGGTTTGCCTAACAACAATCTCAACAAATACGATCCCATGCGTGTCCTATCACCAAGATCTCCTACACAAATTGAAAATGGGAAAGAAGCTAAGGTGCGTCAATTAGGTGATTGGTGTAACCATCCAGGCACACAAATGACAAAAGTTCGAGGTCTTTCGCTGGCTTTCTTTTGTGCCCAACTGCCGGTCGCCAAATGTCCAAAACGTCAAGAAAATTGGCTTTCTTTGTGCCCAACTGTCAGTCGCCAAATGTCGAAAACGTCAAGTTTCGGCTGCAAGCTTCCCTGTGCTGTGAGAGGTACATGAAGAGAAAACGATGTGAATACGTTGAATGTTTCACGGCTGACGGCGGTGCATATCGGATGAGCATGGAATGAGAACGAACGAAGTAAGGATAAGAACAACTAAGGTGATGATAAGTTGTTCGTAGTATCGGCTTCTTGAGCACAAAAACAAGTTTGGAGATGAAACTTTAATTAATTAGCAAAAGACGGAGATGAAACGTACCATCCTGTTTTTAATTGAACAGAGTACGTCGTGAACTAACTTGGCTGGACATCTCCCATGGAACACATTTTCACAACAATATTTTCACTAATAATTCTGAAAACCGCTTGTTATAATATATATCATCAACTTTTTGTAGTATAACCGGTGATAAAAATCATTTTCACTAACGGTTCGCGATTGGTAATATTTTCACTAATGGTCATAGTATGAGCCAGTGGTGAAAATAATTTTTACGAATGGTTCTAAACATATGCTGGTGGCGACAAGAGGTTGCAGATCCACAACTGCTACCTTCCTCCCCATCTCTTCCGTTGTAGGTCCCTCTCTTTTTATGTCTTTCTTAGGCCTTGTTTAGTTTGCAAAAATTTTCAAGATTCTCCATCACATCGAATCTTTGGTCGCATACATGGAGTATTAAATATAAACGAAAATAAAAACTAACTGCACAGTTTACCTGTAATTTGTGAGATGAATCTTTTGAGCCTAGTTACTCCGTGATTGGACAATGTTTGTCAAATAAAAACGAAATGCTACGGTAGACAAAAACAAAAAATTTTCGAACTAAACAAGGCCTTTAGTTTCTCTGCTGCCTCCCACGCCGCTGGCGCACGCTGCCTCTTATCTCTCTCAGTCTCACCCGCACCCCTCTTCAATAGTACTATTTTAATTTTCAACCATAAAGTTTGCAAAAGTATATGCTTATGTTGAAATGTGACACTTAATCCTGAGATTAATTATGAAATTAATTATTAATTAAATTTCTGGACTCATATTTATTTCCAACTAAATAAGATCTACAATGATTGGTGGCAACCTTTATGACATGTTCGCTTTAGCTTATCTGCCGAATCTGGCAGATATTTAGTAGTGTTTTCTCTTATAATAAATCAGCGAATAACCGTTATGATTTTTCAGCCAAGCGAACAGGCTCGGCCCATAGCACATATAGAAATAAGAGGAGATGCCCGTGACGGCTCCACCCAAATCAAACAAATCATATAACCGGTCATTAAGGCGCTGGAGGGTTTAGGAAGGCCGTCTCCCACATCCCGTACTCTTGCTGCAAATCTACACCAAGCTCTTCATCGGAGAGTGTTCTAACTCTCAATTGGTGAAGATCAGTATACCTACTTCATCTACGTCATCTCCATCACATCTCTAGTGACACAGATGCGTCCATAGAGCGGTTAGTATCTAAGATCTATTCCACATAAGATTAAATAGTGATCATATTTAGGCTAAGTTAAAATCTTGTTTAGTGTAAGTTTTATTTCAACAGTTTACACTTATTTGTTTCAAGGTGAAGAGCATTGGAGGCCGATGCACACACATCCTACGTTCTTTTGTGAGTACCAACTAGAACTATTCTGGGCTTGGGCCCAAAGCCTCCATTCCTTAGCAACTGAAATATTAGGCCCACCACTACTAGGTTTTTCTTTTGAGTGACCACCAATGCACTAGGCCTTGTTTAGTTTCCAAAAAATTTTACAAAATTTTTCAGATTCTCCGTCACATCGAATCTTTAGACGTATGCATAAAGTATTAAATATAGACGAAAATAAAAACTAATTACACAGTTTGGTCGGAATTGACGAGACGAATCTTTTGAGCCTAGTTAGTCCATAATTGAACAATATTTGTCAAATACAAACGAAATTGGTACTATTCATATTTTGCAAAATATTTTGGAACTAAACAAGGCCTAGCTTGGGGACTTTGGTCGTGGCTCGCTAGCATGATTCATGATTCATCTCCTAATTTGGTTCTACTTAGGTCCTCTTTGAATCTCATGGTCTAAAGTTTAGTAGCTAAACATTAGACCACTTTAGCTCTTGAGGCTCCAAACATGAGATATAAAGTGATGTCTAAAGTTAACCATCTCACAAAAATTTAGACCACACAAGTGAGGTAAAGTGGTTTAAAGTTTTAGTCCTCAACTTTAGTCAACTAAAGATTAGGCATGAGAATCCAAACATGCCCTTAAATTGCTAGCTAATGTTATCTCTAAAATCAAGCAGTATATTTTTCTCACCACGCAAAAAATGCAAACCACGACAATTTGCATGTGTATTTCGGCATAAATTAAAAGGAAATAAACTTTGGCCACTTGAGTATATTTGAATGGGCCACATAAATGGATTCTTGTCTCGTAAAAGCATCTTCAATTTATAATACAGAAACCAAGAAGAAATAGGTAGAAGAGGCTGTATTCAAATACAGTACTTGTTTACAACATGCGCAGGCACAGACACGTACACCACCAATCCTTTGGAAAACAGAAATGAACAACATGCATGCGCATAGCACATATATGATATATATCAGGGAATGGCGGCACATGCACTGGTACGGTACGCACCCACGTAGGTACCATATTGGATTTGGACCCACCTGGCTGTTGCTCCCAGGCAGCCCGCTCTGATCGTCTTCAGCCTTGTACGGATCATCGAATCAGCCTGTGGCTACGAAAGACACAGATATATAATATAAGCTGACATCATAAAACATTTCCTAATTGCCGTAAAGAACTTCGATAACTTCTTGTGGATCTAAAAGTCGCCAAAAATGGCAAACGTACATACCTGTTCCAGACGTACTCAGCCCACCGTCACAATGGGTTGGTTTGTATTCTGAGCTAGCTGTTCCTGGATTTTCTTCTTGAGCTCACCTTTCTTGCGCCTTGCTTCCTGGCCTTCTTCCTCAAGTATCTTGTACTGAGTCTCATGATCCCGAGCGGCCCTTATCCTGTCCCAATCCAAAGGAAAGTAAACTCCAACCTGAACCTCGTTGATGCTTGGGAGAAATCCTAGCCCAGAAAAAACAATTTCATTGTTTGTTACCCCTGTGACCTGCAGCCGCTCCAGTTTGGGCATTGCTCCTTCGTCAAATTTGACTGATTTGATTCCTGACACTGAAAGCGTAAGCACCCTGAGGATTCCAAATGCTATTCCGCCCTGTGGAGATTTGAAATCAAGTTCTTCACACTGAAACGATGACCCTGACACAACTAGAATTTCCAGGCTCGGTAGTTTGCCAAGGAATTCCATAGCAGCATCGTGCTCCAATAGCTTAGGGCCTGCTAGTTTCAACTTCACCAGATGCTGGAGCTCCATGATCCATACCGGCAACTTTTCCAGATTGCCATACAGCTTGAGGCTCTGCAGGTTTTTTGGAGGTGAGGATATCTCATCCAAGCAACCACAAAAACCTGCTGAACTCGCCGACAGCGATTCTAGTCTGCTGAGTTTGGAAATGGCCGAGCAAAACACACGGCCATTCTTCTTGTTGATGCCATTCACTCCCAACTTGCGCAACCCTGTGAGCCTTCCAATGTCTTGTAGAACGTTCTTTCCTCTCCAGACATTCACTTCCCTTAGTGTGTGCATGTCTTTAAGTTTTCTGATCCCCCTTGGCACCATAACACCTCTTTTATCTGCTCCCGTCACGTTTAAAGGGAATTGCACGCAGCAAGCGAAAGTGCATGCATCTCGCCTGGTAAGGGCCTTACAGCTGGGGCCATCAATGTTCAAAAGATGAGGTAAGCAACATGTCGCACAATCAAACGCCCCGCCAAGACACCTCTCCATTAAACTATCAATTTCGCCCTGTGGGTAATCTGATTTTCTTCCAGCATGGATGTACTGTAGGTTCTGTAGTTTGATGATGGTTTTTGGCAGAGCCTTTACATATGTACCTCTGATGTCTAGTGTTTGGAGTTGCCTTAGGTTGCCCAATGAATCGGACAGTAGATCAATACCCAAGCATCCTCGTAGAGAAAGGTACTTTAGGTGAATAAGCTTCCAAATCTGATCAAGGTGATGGTATTGTAGATCACTAGTCCCTTCCAAGTCAAGCACTCGTAGAAACCTCATCTTGTCGGAAATAAAAAATGGCTTCCACTCCCCAAACAGAGATAGCGATCGTATTCGGGACACGTCCACTATGCCCTCGAATTCACTCTTATCTCCATTCCAGTTGCTACTTATAGCAAGATGGCGTATTGGGCCATGGATATTCATGCTGCAGCCTTCCTCCAGTGTGAAGACTAGGTTCTCCTCCCTTGACTTTGAGATGGCAATGTCACGGATGAGATCATGTACTTTGCAAGAGTCAATTGTTTTCCTGCTGTAAAATGATTGCTGAGATGGTAAAATCATGCTTCTGTTCTTGAGTTGCACGAAGTAGTCATCAGCTATTTCAATGGCTGACTTCCCATGAGTCTCAGCTGAGTAACCTTCTGCTGCCCACCGACGCACCAGACGCCTTCTGCTAATGTTCATGTCTTCAAGAAAAATGGACAGATATAAAAAACAAGACTTAAGATGGTAGGGTAAACCATCATAGCTCTTTTCAAGGACAGTTCTTATCATTCCAAGCTTTGGATTCATCTCTAACTCTGCGTTGATATTCTCATTCAACTGCCGCCATTCTTCTGCATTCTTTGGACGGTTTGCCAAGAAGCCACCTATGACAACTATTGCAAGAGGAAGTCCACCACACTTTTTTAGGATTTGTTTTGCTTCTTTAACCAACTCGGGATTATTTTGCTCATCCAAATATGTAGCGTCATCAAATACCTGATATTGGTACAATTTAAGGTTTATAGTGCTTATAAAAAGTACAAAATTACTAAGCAGATATGTTTTTTTACTATTAAGATTTAGAATGAAATTAAGGTTCGCTGTTACATACAAAAAGAAAGTCACGTCTAAAATGCATAAAGTTCAGGTTATTTTTGGGAGCTTGTTGAGAAAACAGATTAAATAATATATGAATCTTGTATTGTCACACACACCCAACACGGGCCGTACTCGTTGGCAGAGAAAATGGGCCAACCAGGGCCCAACTAGGGGGCGCCACCGCAGCTGCAGCTGGGCTGCCCTTGGAGGGCCGCGCGCCCAAAGAGGGGAGGGGGCGCCATGCCCGCTGTGGCCGTTGTCTCCATCTTTGCTATTTGTGGTTAGCATATCTATCCGCAATTGGTTTTAGAAAGAGTTTATTAAGATAGAAAGTTAAGAGTTTGTTAGAGGAAAGGAGAATCCATGTTCGAAAAGGATCTCCTAGTTTGCTTGCAAGTCAAGTCCTCTAGGGACTATAAATACTTAGAGTTATGTAACAAGATCAGTAATACACGAGCGAAAATCTTTCCCTATCTCTCTCCTCTCTCTGCCTACGCCGCCGGTGACCGCATAAGTCACGACTGTTACACCTGGTACCAGGAGACTAGATTGATCCCCACACCGCTGCTATGGCTGAACTAGTTGAGATCCAAAAGCTCTTCGCTAATTTCTCCAAGAACGTCATCGCCAAGATTGACACCGCCCACTCATAGATCGCCGACATCAACAACCACCTCAACACCATCGAGATGAGACGCTTGGCCAAGGACGTGGTTGACGAACTCGAAAGTGAGAAGAAGCTACTCATCGTCAAGCTGGAGGCCAAGCTCTTCTGCAAGGAGGAGCCCAAACCAGAGATCCATCTAGGCAGAGTAGCACCAACCGTGTTCTTAGCACTAGAGATCTGCCCCCACAAGCTGTCCTTCGTGACATACGATGGCAAGGAGGACCTCCTGCCATGGCTCAACCGTGCGAGCAGTTCTTCAAGGGTCAACAGACCATAGAGAGCGAAAAAACATGGTATGCTTCTTAACAACTAACTAGTGCCACACAACAGTGGTACATGAGACTTGCAGTACAACGATGTGATAAATTGGGCATAGTTCACTCTGTGCGTCAATGAGCGCTTTGGACCTCCAACCGGGCGTAACCCTCTGGGCGAACTCACCTCCCTGAGGAAGACGTGCACCATCGACGACTACATAGAGCACTTCCTAGCGCATGTGGCTTGGGCTAGAAACCTCAACGAATGCTAGGAGGTCAACATCTACGCCATGACCCCCTGGAACCACTAAAGATAGATGTCGAGCTGATCAACCCGTAGGACATGAAGGCAGCCATGTCTCCATCATGGGCATATGAGCCATCATAGTGGCACTCGCTTTTAAGCTAGGGCGCCTTCCTCCATCGAAGGCGACTACAACCATGACAACAACGACCACACCAACGACAACTATGATGGGTGCATGGCACCAACCCCCCGCCCCTTCAAGCATCTGACCGTTGAAGAGATGGCATTATGACATAGCATCGGCCTCTGCTTCAACTATGATGAGCTGTTCTCACGTGGCCACAAGTGCAAGTTGTTGTTTGACATCACCATCGTTAATGACTATGACCTAGAGGAGGTGACGACAACCTCATGATGATGATCGACAGGCTCCACATAGGAGTCCAAGGTGCCTCCCTCATGTACATCAAGTGGATGATGAATGGCGCAGGCGTCCTGGTCTTAGTGGATTTGGGTGCGACACACAACATCATCAACATCAACATCACCCACTCCATTGGTCTCTAGGAGCAGCGCATCAACACAACCATACTCGTTGGTAGTGGCAATGAGGTGCCATGTCATGGAGCATCCTTCCAAGTACCACTATACATCAGCAACAACTCCTTTGACATCGACACCTTCCTCCTCATCATCGGGAACAATGTCGATGTTACTCTTAGCATGCCTTGGCTAGCTTGCCTCAGGCGTATTACCTGGGACTACACGAGCATGGAGATGCTCTAATTTCACAATGGGAATCCACACACCTTCCACGCATCCCTTCATCATTAGGCGCCAATAATGGCGCTTGCACTCCCGGCACCCAACCAATGGTACATGAAGATTGGACTTCACCACTACAACCTCCTCATAATGTGATGAATAGGTCACAAAGAGCTTGACTCCCAAATGCCCTCGACCACATCAAAGGCCCCAATGACATCATCTTCACGCACCTATACTAGGCTATCAGAGAGCAGCGTGAGCTCTATACAATCGCCATAGCCATCATGCAGGGTCAGGCTTTGAAATATTGGCCTTTAGACAAAGGTCTCATCTTCTTCAATGGGTGGTTCTACCTACCTACAGCCTTTGACATTGCTAGTGGCACTAGGAGTGCAAGAGTCACTGACACAAGGACGGTTAACTGGGGTACCCTCCCATATTCTCTTGGGTCATCCCTGGTTACTACAACATCCTATAGTGGCAATGATGGTGATCTTCCTCGATGCATTCGGCCTTATATTCATGCGCATTGACAACGTCAACATCAGGCTTCTTCCAGGCTCCATCGACCACTGCATGTGACCAGGAAAACTCGACTTGGGGCCTTTGCTTTGGCTCCATGTTGGGCCTCATGACATCACCACCAACACGCTCGACAATGATAGTTTGGCGCCAAGTACATCGCTCCACTAGTACTAACATCAACAATCACATCCGTGGTTTCATCACCCCTCCATGAGTGATGCTTTGCTTTAGCTCTAGGCCTTGGTACCATGTCCTCTTCTTGTTGCAGCAAGGGCAGGCACACGGATGGGATCTCTAGACAACATCTTCTACTACCTCTTTGGCTACATCGGCGACCTCTAGTACTGCTCGAGTTTGCACCACTACAGACATGTGAGAACATTATTCTCACTAATCCCCTTAGTGGGCCACATGATGTGCTACATGGAGGCCATTCCACCATGAAGAGATCCGCCACCAGAAGGCATCCATGAATGGGTCGCATGTCAGCACAAGGACACACCGAGCAGGGAAGGGGAGAGTACTGTCATACTCCCAACATAGGCCGTACTCGTTGGCAGAGAAAATGAGCCAACTAGGGCCTAAGTAGGGGGCACCACAACCGCCATAGCTAGGCTGCCCTAGGAGGGACACATGCCCAAGAGCAGAAGGGGCACCATGCCCACCGCCGCCGTCATCTCCATCATTTCTATTTATGGTTACCATATCTAGTCGTATTTGGTTTTAGAAAGAGTTTGTGAAGGTAGAAAGTTGAGAGTTTGTTAGATAGAAGGAAGAATCTGTGTTTGATTAGGATCTTCTAGTTATCTTGCAAGACAAGTCCCCTAAGGACTATAAATACTTAGGGATATATAATGAGATCAATCAAGTAATAGACGAGCGAAAGCTCTTTCCCTATCTCTCCTCTCTCTCTTGCACCCCCCTCTCTGCCCTAGTCGCCATCCCTGCTCTCCATGCCACTGCCCCTGCCTACACCGTCGGTGACTGCCCCGGTCATGACTGTTACATGTATAGTTTATTTGTATATATGAAAAAATTAATGAATAAGTCTAAATTGAACTATGAGTTTTGATTTTGGTCATGAAACTCCTTTGGCCATCCAACTATCAAAATTGTGCATGTGGCATCTCTCTCCTCTCCATGCACAATCTCTCTTAGCGCCAGTCACTCACATTTTCAATTTTATTAGAGTGTACAACCAATTTGACCCAGCTTTAGTAGGTGCCCCCTCAGGCCTAGGTCCATAATATCCCCCAACAAATCAATGCATCGGTCCTAACTCAACACAAAAAGAAACTAGTCAGATTTGTTATGGTTTTCCCGCACTTGTATGTTGTACTCTCTCACCATTAATTTCCTTAATAATGCCCCCAATCACACATCGGATTCAACTCTTTGAATCACACAGTTCTTATGTAACCTCTAGAAGATGTTATCAAGGCCCCAAGTCCAATGTTCCATGTCACATACAACCCAAGTCCAAATGCATCATGTCACACCCAATCCATGTGATCTCTAATATGTTAACAGCCTCCCTCCCCACCATGAGGTTAGAGAACCCACCATGTGGGAGATAATTTAAACAGGTCTGAAATAAAAAACATAAAAAATAGGTTGGGGTTTTTCCTACTGACTTTGGTAAAAAAAGATTTTTCAAGCCTTTCAACCATGGGCTCTGACATCAGTTCTTACAGTGCACAATAGATCTCACCCATTTCTCACCTATATATGCCCACGAGTCAATGCCCCTCTAGGCTAGGTCCACTAACAAATCAAAGAAACATACCTGACTCAACCTAAAAGACTAGTCTAATAGATGAGGCAGGGAGACTGCAAAAAATGGCTAATAGAGATGGGTGTCTGCCATGCCTATGTTAATATATTGAAAATAACAGGGAGAGCCCGTTGACAGGGCCTGCTGAACCAATCGACAAGGCTCGTCGAGCCCATTGACTCGGTGCCCCTGCTCAAACACCTATGTTGCCATTGCCCGATGGCACCTCGGGCCTAGATCTTCCTCCTTTGGTTTGTTCCCATGTTCATCACTGCTGAGATCATCCCCACGCACACCGAGGGGAGGAGCGGCCTGCCCCTAGGCCACCAGTCGGAGTTACCCGCAAAGTGCACATCACTGAGTGTGCATCTAATTAGTGCCACCATGGCCAACCTCGCTCCCTCTCCGTGAGTGCACGCCATGTGCATTGAGTGCCATCGCGTGACCTCACCGTTGTGTCTCTAGCACTATTTCATCCCCCATACCCCCACGATGCGCTTAAGTGCAAGGCCACGTCCCTCCCGAGCTACTCCATGATGAGCTCAAGTAGAAGGCCAGGCCCTCCCCAACTACTTATTTGAGCCTAGGCATTGCTGGAGAAGGGTTGCCCTCACAAGCTATTCCCATCCCCAGCGGCGCACCACACTACCACTTGGATTTTCCATGGGCGGTGCCTTTTGCTACTTGAGCATCGAATCTAAGCCTGCGGTGAGCTTACAAACACCTTGGACATCATCCTCCACCCCTCTTTTGAGCTTGGCCGCGCCAAATTTGGCCTATATGCCCAATCGTGGCACACCTAGCATTAGTGTTTGGCCACCGTGTGGGAGAGTAGTGCAAGGTAGCATGAGTGCACACTAGCTGTAGTGGCCTCCATAATTGGTGCCAGGTCCATGGTGGGTGATGGTGATGGTGTGCACCATGTCCAAGCATGTAGCTAGCACTCTAGTGGGCATTGTGGCCGTGTCAAACCAGCGATGCAATGGAAATTATAGGAGAGAACAGTTGGGAGTGGGGGAGTGGACTGCAGTTTAAGATGATGTTGTGGGGAAGAGAAAGAAGAGGGAACATGAAATATGACATGTGGGCCCAGCTGACACATGTGGTTCACTAAGCGACAATCACCAAATGGTTAGATGGCCAGTTGTGAACAATTTTGATAGTTGAACCGTAAAAAACTTCTGGGTTCAAAGTTTAATGGTGCAATCAATCTCTTAATGACAAAAAAGGATTCTGCCAAAATTAATGTTATTTCATACCAAGAAAAGTGGAGGACATTTATGTTACCTTTTCACTCAGGAGGCAAAGTGCATCATCTTGCTGAAGAACTTGAAGGTTGCACACAACTCCATGTTTTCCTGAGCAGTGGTTGGCAATATTCTCTTCCCTTGTAGTGATAATGATTCGGCTTGTCTTTTCCAATAGAGGTAATAACCTTGGTTTTATCAAGTCCCATTCAGAGGTCTCAAAGAAGTCATCTAGAACAATCAAAGAACTTTTCTTCTCTAATAGTCTTTTCAACTCCTCAGTCAACTTGTCGACTTCCATTGATGCAAATGATTTCTTATTGTTGATTCTATTTTCTAATAATTCTTGCTTCTTAGAAGATCCTTCATGTAGTTGTCTGGCCAAGCTCCTAAGGAGCTCTTCAAGACTGAAAGGACGCATAATTGTGATGAAAACGTACTTCTCAAACTTGTCACTCAACTTTGGGCTTTGATAAACACCACCAACTAGGGTGGTTTTCCCAAGGCCACCCATTCCCCACACAGAGATCACTTGAACCTGTTGGCTATTATCATTATTTGAAACTAAGTCTATAATTTCAGATATTTCTCTATTTCGTCCGATAAGTTGCAATTCCTCCAAAGCACCCAAACACGTCCTGGTACGACTAAGACTCTTTCTAGCCACCTTCTTCTCATCAGCATCCATATATTGATCATCTGTAATCTCACCATGAGGTGCTATTTGATCGTCTATACTTGTGGTTGCCACATCCAAGATAGACACTCGCTTCACTGAATCCTCTCCATTTGGGGAACCCTAAATAAAAGAGAGAAATATTTAGGAACAACTTTTAGCCTTAAATTTTCATGAAAAATGTTTAGTCTTGTTTTAAGTCATGAAGGCATATAATACATTAATTTTTATTCATTTCATTGGTTTGTACCCTACTCCAAACTTTAGCTTGGGATCCCAATTTCATGACTTATATTAGAATTCTCAATAAGATACGTATTATATAAAATTTAAAGAAATGTGATAAGTACATTAAATTTAATCCAAATGATGAGAGGATACATTTGCTAGATCAAAGCATCTTACTATAATCTCTATGAAATCAAATACTCCATATCAAAATTATGTGTAAAATAGGAGTTTCTTGTGCAAAGAAGACTTGTGCTCGATTACTTATAGTTACCATCTTACAGGTCATTCTCATTTTATATCTTTCGCTAGCCAGAAATCTAGAATAGAAAATGGCTATATTTAGATAACCAATTAAAGAAGCTATTGGAGGATAATTTTTCATCAAAATATCTATTCCTAACCATTAGGAAGAATATAAGTCTCTTAGAGCATGTCCAAGAGTTCCCAAGAATTTTATCCCAAAACTATCTATGGTGTTCTCCTACACGCAAAAAAGTATTAGGAGGAATCAATAAGATCATCTCCAACAGTTTCCAATGGTTCACTCCTAAAATATAGAAAAAATTTATATCACGAATCTTATACTATATCTAAATTATCCTAACCACCTTTATATATTCTTTGTTTTTTGTACATTTGTATCATGAAACCTTTTTTACTCTTTATTCTTTCCCGCATTTCCACCTTTAGATTGGCCCAAGAACACAGGCATTTAGGAGAAGATACATGTGACCTAGAGTCCGACTATCTTTACATGCAAAGGAGAAGGGGTCTACCAAGTTCCAAAAGATTGGGAGGTCAATTAGAGAGTTGTTGGAGATGATTTTTTTCATTGTTCCAAAAATTATGGGTTGGGAATTATTATTGGGTACTTTTGGAGATGCTCTTAGAGTTGCTCTTACTCCCACGCACTTCAATTACCCAACATAATTGAATTAAAAAAAATATCTAAAGACATATTTTAATTATAATAATGTCAAGTGGTATATGTTGGAACAATGATTTTATATATATATATATATATATATATATATATATATATATATATATATATATATATATATATATATATATATATATATATATATATATATATATATTACCTTATCGTAGAATGCGTAAAGTGTCTGCTCAACAGACAGTTGCTTTAGCTCTGAGGCTTGGCTTTCTTGTCCTGCGCATAAGCTTGCAACTTCAACTTGTGTGCTTGACACTATGATCCGGCTTCCTTTCTTGTTGTTTGGGAAGCATTTCTTAATCTGGTCCCACTCTTCAATGGTGGAAAGGTTATTAAGCACGATCAGAAACCTACTACCATTCACATATCCATTGAATTCCATAGCTAGATCTTGTTCTGTCTTCTCTTTTTCCAACAGAGCTTCAACACCTTGGGTTGCATGAAGCTGATTCACCAAGCTCTGGACAAAGTCTTTTGGACTGAAAGGATGCATCACTCTTACCCATGCTCGGGACCGGAATCTGATTTGCACATCTTGGTTGTCATAAGCCTCCCTGATTATCGTTGTTAGGCCCATATCACCACTTGTCCCCCATACAGATATCACTTGAAGGTCCTCATCCTCCTTGTTGATTAGTTGCACTAGATCCACTCTCTGATTGTCCTGCTTTGCGGCACGCCTTGCATCATCAATGCCAAATATGGCTGCAGCAGTAAGGCCAGATTGGTCAGCGGAGGTGGTGGCACCCTTGGAGCTGGATCCCTTGATGAGATGGTACCGCACATTCCTCTGGCTCACATCCTCAACCTTGGCTCTGAGCTCCTTCATCTGCTTGGCTATACGGCGCCGCTCGAGCAGCGTGCGAGGGAACCGCCAGCAGGATGGCCTCTTGAGACGAACAGCAAAATCCTGGAGGCTGTCCTCGACGTCGTAGGCAGTGTCACGAACCTGTTTCACCCAGGTCTTGACCACCTTGTTGTTGTCTCGCTCCTCGTGTGCCTCCATCATGAAAGATCTCATCATCTCAAGCTCATCCGCGACGAAAGTGTGGTCTTTCTGGATACCGAGCTGCAAGGCCACCTCCTCGGCAAATGCAGATTTTGCGTAGCCAAGCGCTCCATTCAGCACGGACTTGCCCACGCTCAGGGCCGTCGCCTCCATTGCTCTGTTGTATCCCTGAAACATATGTGGCAGAGGTTGTGCTCACACGGCTGATGGCAAGTTTATAATACCACACAAGAAGCAACACAAACTGTCCCCAGTTTAAATAAGGCATCGAGTAATTTAAGGTGAAAGAGAGGAAACTGACAGGAATGCGTCAAATTCCAGGCTACTGGCACTCTGGCAGCAACCTTCGTATGTATGAACTTGGACGACGAAGGCAAATGTGCTGCAAAATAGGAGTATGTTGTGATTAGCAACAATAAAAAATCCAACCATTCGACCGTATCTGCTGAGTGCTGACTCGGCAGTCATAGCACCAGTTGACAAAAAAATTATTAAAACTTCACCGTCTACTGCATCCCAAATTTCTAGACGCTCGAAACGAACTATCTGCGAGAAACTGACAGAAATGTGTAAAGTAGTATACCTTCGGCAGGCGAAGAGCCGCCGGCAAGTTTAGCTTGAAGCCTCACCTACGGCGGATGCGCAGCTTTGCAGCAGCCGCTCGCCGACGAGCCACCACGCGGCCTGGCTCGCCTCGCCTGACACCGGTCCGCCGTCGCCGGCAGCTCAATACTCGGTGGTTGTGGTTCTCTGGTCCAGTCGCTGCTGGATGCCTACTGGGGAGGTCAAGGCTCAAGTCGTCGGGTTGCTTAGAGGAGTGGCGCGCAGCCTGTCCACGACAGCACGAATAAGGTCCATAGACGAAGGGGCCCAGCGCGTGTGTCGCATTATTGCGTTGCTGTCGCCAAAGCTTGCCCAGGCGCACACACTCAAATTAGGGATGGAAAATAAAATTGGGTGTCCAAATTATCGGACGTCTTTATCCGTTATAATTTGTAATATAAATGTCTATTTTTGTAGCTTTTTTTTTTATTATAGATGCTAAATAGATGTATCAAATTTGTTTTTTTTAGTGTTTTTCTCTATGTGATTCGAGATCTATATTCGACAAAAATATAAAACGTACAGCGATTATTTGTATCCGCGAGGAACAAGATGTACATGAATCTATTTAAAAAATTTCTCTGTGATTATTTAATTTTTATATTAATGGCGCATTAAAACTATTGACTAGTATATATAAAATACTTTTTAATATTATTAATGCTACATAAAGGTTAAATTAATTTAAATATTTTCTAATTTAGATTAAACCTAATATATTTGTTGTTGTAAATTATTTAATACTTTAATTTTTTTATAGTTTCATTATAGATATTATATAGATTATGATTGATTAATTGATATATTTAATTATTAAATATTTATTGATAACTATATTTATTGATAACTATTTACTTGTAGAGATTATACTTTGAAGAACTCAAAATTTCAACAAATCAAAAAGAATTGTGACCTTTGGTCTAACATCTAAGCCTGTGCCTTGTGACCACAAGTGTTCATCGGTAAAACTCTTTAACGATCGATTATCTGTCCCTAATGCAGCTGTTAAAGTGGCTTTTAGTGACTCTAGCTAGTCGATGCTTTTGAGTTCTGGTGTAGTGAGTTTCCTTAAGCAACTCCAACCCACCTCCTAAACAAGTCCCTATTCTAAATCTAGGAACTTTATTAAAAAAAATCAACTCCAACCCACCTCCTATTGGGCTCTCATTTTTCATGCCCTCCTTAATATAGTTTCAGCCTCTCATATCTAGAACCCCCTATCTGTAACACCCCAAAATTTGCAAGTTTTCAAAATAGGAGAAATGGTTTTAATTATGTATTTTTGAGCTCATAAAACATAGGGAAAATAATATTTTTTTTATTATATTAAAATTTATTATAGTGTTTAGCAACATGACTGAGCATCCATGCCGCTGCATTTTATTTTGTCTGAGTGGTTGTTTTGAGTTTCAAAAAGGTTCTCAAAATTTTCTTGAAAACTAATTAAGCAAAGGTTTGAAAATAAAATTGAAAAAGTATTTATTTACTCACCTCCCTCTCTCTGGAAAATCGGCCCGAAGGCCCAGATCTTTTTCCCCTTGGCCCACTCCCAGTCCTTCCCCTCGGCCCAGCGCGCAAAGGAGCCGCGGCCCAGCTTTATTTCCTTCCCCCACGGCCTGCTTCCTTCTTCCCCCTCTCTTCTTTCCTTCCCGCGCGGCCCAGATTCTCGGCCTAGGCTGGATCGGCCCGTGAGCCGCGCTCTCCACCTCGCTGCCGCCGCTGACGAGCGGGTCCCGCGCCCCGTTTCGGTGCCAGGTGGGACCCAGAGGTCAGGACCGTCCCCTACCTCAGTCCGGGTAGGACACGAGCTCGAGTCGCACCCACCGCGCGCGATTCGCGCGAGCAATCCTTGCTCCGCACGTTTGCCCCCTTTAAATAGCGGCCCCCGCTGCCCCACAACCCCCCTATCTCAACCCAGCGACAGCCGCCGCGTCAAAGCTCACCAAACTCGCCGCCGAGATCCGAGCCAAAGTCATCTCGCCACCGCAGCGCGTTCCAGCCTCCGTGAGCGTCTTGCCGAACCTCGGTTCCGTCTTGCGAAGTCGCCGAAACTCTCGCTTCACGATTTCGTGCTTTCTGTGCATCACTAACGCTCGCCGAACTTCGTTTCAGGGCCACCGTCCGCCGATCGACGTTGCGAGCCCTAATCGGCCTTCCTTCGTCGCGGATTTTGCTTTAGGTGAGTTCGCATCGAGTTCCCGAGCAACCCCGTACCTTTATCTCGCGCTCTACGGCTCTCTATCGCCGGATTGCCCAACTCCGGCCATCACCGGCCATGGCGCCGCCGTGATCGCCTCCAACTCCGGCCGGCTGTCCACTCCCTCCACCCCCGATCTAATCTCAACCGTCCAAGTGAGATCTGACGGCCTAAATCGAAGGGTGCCCCTTCGGCCGCACTTTTTACAAAAGAACCCCCTGCTTTTTAAGTATAGGACCCGCAGTCCATAGCATAGTCTTAATAATACGTTTTCTTATTTCAAAGGCGTATTTTCTTTTATTCAGATTCAAAATACGTTTTCACAAAATTACAAGTTTGCCACTGGTTTTATATTGCTCATAAAATATTCGTTTTAACTTCGTTTTGCTCCGTTCAAATTGCGTTAGATTCATAATCACAAGATCTACATGTTAGTCTCACTGTTTTACAAATTCAAAACTTTTTGTGTTCGTGATCCTATTTAATTAATTACTTTTCTAAAGAAAATCTTAGGAAAATCATAACTTCTTCGTTATAGCTCCGATTTTCGTGATCTTTACGTCTGTGTGATCATAGTGCGATGTAGAATTGTTTTATAAACTTTTTATCTTTATTTTCTTCTGTTGGTGTATTGTTCTAATTATAGGTTTGTTTGCTTTGTATGATTGCCTCTGGATGACTGTTGTTGATGTGATGACTGAGTTTAGACAGTGAGCTTTTACACGGTGATCAAGAAAGCAGTTTGTGGAAGGTTTGGAACTAAAAGAAGGATCTGAGTTTTAAGGCAAGTATAGCATGGGATCATCCTTGTTTTCTAACAACTTTAATCACACAATTCATATTGCATGTGTCTCTTTGCTAAGGATTTTCTATTATTGATCTTAAACCCTGTCACCTATGGTTTTGCATTGGGTAGCTTATGCTAGTGCTCCACTAAACCATGATCTTGTAATTTGATTAATGGAATATGCAATAAACATTAAAAGAGGACTTTTTAGCAACTTTGGTAAAGAGGGCTGGAGCATTGGGCTATCTTATGGTGCTCTAGTTTCTCTCCATAAGGACTTATCTTTAGATGACCATCCGGGACGTACAGTACAACTGTGAGGGCTACATGGCTCTGGCTTTAGCTCAGTATGAGGACCTTTTCTAGCTTGTTAGTGGTTACCCTTGTTGCGCAAATGGGGAATAGCAGACCGTGGATTCCTGCGGGTGAATCACATGGACTGACTAACGAAACCAAGCGGCCCTAACTTGTTAGACGAACCTTTGAAAGGCTTCATAGTGAACCCTGCCGGTCTTCCTTGGTAGTAGGCTAAGAGGTCGACGGGCCTCGGGCGAAAGGGTAAATCATGACTCATAGTGAAAGTGTACAACCTCTGCAGAGTGTAAAACTGATATATCAGCCGTGCTCACGGTCACGAGCGGCCTTGGACCAATACAGAATAAATGATCACTAATGGCAAATCATTAATGGTGTTATTGATAATATGTTGTTTATGCTATTCTTTATTCACTTTACTTGATCATGAGTTTACTACGGGACTTGACAACTTGATGCTACTCATATGCTAAAATTGTGACAACTAAAAGCTACATGCAGTTCAACCAGTGTCTAGCCTTTGAGCCTCATGAACCCCATGTTATTCTTGTTGAGTACGAGATGTACTTACGCTTGCCTTTACATTTTATTTGGATAAAAATCCCGGGTGGGTACCAGATTGCTAGTTTGGAGAAGAGTTTAGGCTTGTGCTCAACCAGTCAGTTGTCCCTGTGGATTTGGAGCTTTCGCCTGAAGAACGGAGTGTCTTTCCACTGTTTGCTATCTAAGGTTATATCTTTTATACTAAGTTCGTTATACTTAAGCATTGTCTATTGATATTACCCCTATTTGTGGCTATATGTGAGGTTTGACTTCCTGGGCTCACATATGGTGTGTATCTGGTTTTGTTCTTAAAACCGGGTGCTACACTATGCTACTTGTTTAGGAGGTGGGTTGGAGTAGGGTCTTAATTTGAGCCCCTACTTTTTATATCATAGCATGTAAATAAAAATTTAAGGACTTAATTTAGGGACTTGGACTGGAGTTGCTCAGATTTGGCTTCTAGTTTCCTTAGATACCATTTCCCGGAAGTTTTTATAGATGGCATCAAAACTACAATAGTTGTTGTAGGAACTGTGACACCTAAGAGGGAAGGAGGTGACTTAGGCTTTCTAAAACTTTTATTTTAAACATGGCCTCTAATTTCCACTTAACATAACCTATGCAAGAAAGTAATCTATTGGGATGTGCAACTAATGTTTTTCTAAGGGTCTTGCTATCTCATCGACCAAAGAGTTATTGGACCTATATTCCAATCCTATCAACTAGCCTATAAAGCTAAACTAAAATAGTAAGCACCAACTTATATACTTAATGTAAAGTGTAGACGGTTAATTAAGATAGAAATGCAAACTCTCGTTGAAAACTCTAGTATTTTCAATAAGATATTGATAACCTCATGCTTCCCTGGAATCCTTGTCAGAGCCCCTCGCAAGGGTCAAACTCCCGGTTAGGTAATCCTGTGGAGCCCGAGGACCTTCCCTACACACTAGTGGGTCTTAGCTAGGCCTTCCTCTAGACTCCTCTCTGTCGTCGTCACTATCGAGCTTCTAGCCAAATTGTCGTGGACCTCGTTCCCTCTAGTACATGATGGCGGCCGCATCACAAACATGGTTTGGTGTGATCTAGCAAGACTATAAGCTTCTCTGAGTACAACAATGATGCGCGCAAAGCATCGAGTGGTGAGAGGTGTGCAAAACATACTAAACACTAGGACTAAATCTAGAGCAAATGCATAAAGAAGTGGTTTGACTAGACTAAGCACTATTGCTAATAACCTATTCTTCTCTTAAGCGCATATGGCGGCTGTAACACCCTAAAAATTGCTTCTTTTTAAATAGTTGAAATTTGATTTTTTTTATATATAGTTAATTTTTGTGAGCAACAAAATATAGGGAAAATAAATAAATTTTTGGAAAATAAAATTTAATATAAATTAGAAACACATTGATGCATTCATGCTGCAGCACTTATTTTTGTGATGTGTGAATTTCTTCAAAAGAAAATTTTGTTCAAAATTCAAATTGAAAATGCTTTTGAAAATGAGTTTAAAAATAAAAATAAAATCTCTCTTCCCCCCTCCTCTCTCACTTTTGGCCTGCTCGGCCCAATCCCCCGCGCCCTCCCCCCTTTCTCACTTTGGGCCTGGCCCAACCAGCCACTCCACCTCCCTCCCTCTCCCTCTCGCCGACAAGTGGGGCCCGCTGGTCAGTTTCATCCTCTCCAACCGCCCCCTCCCTCTCCCCTTTCTCTGCTGCAGGAACCACCGGCCACAAGTCTCCTCCCCCGCTCCCACGTTCTCCTTGCCCCGCTCCTCGCCCATTTGAGCCGCGCGCGCTAGAGCCGCTCTCCCCCTTCCCCATTTCTTTTCCCCTCACCCCCTTTTTCCGCGCGCAAGCGCAGTAGACCGCCGTGACCGGCCGCGCGTCGCCCCTGCGATTTGAGCCGCCATTGTCTCCGTTTTCGCCGTGGTGAGCATCACCTTCTCCCCCTCTTTCTCCCCGTACTTCCCTTGCGTCATTTCGTGGCTCCCGGAGCCGCGTTCTTCGTGCTCCGACGAGCTCCATGGCCGCCGGCCATGGAGCAAGCCGCTCGGGCCTCTCCCCGGCCACGCCGAGGCCGGGATCGAGTTCGTGTACTCCTCCTCTTCCTTCCGGTAATCGCGGTTTCGATTTTGGTGCACCGCAGCGCGCGAATGACGAACTCCGGCGAGCCTCCGGCGATGGCGCCGCCGCGGCCGTTCTCTGCTCCGGCGAGGAGGCCGGCCACCCTTTCCCTGGAGCGATCTAAGCCGTCCATTTGAAATCCGATGGCCGAAATTAGCCCATACCCTTATAGCCTGGAAACTTTCTAAAGAGCCCCTCGGTTTTCTGAGATTAGAACCCGCGGTCCAAAGCGCCTTGCAGGAGTACGTTTTCTTCTTTTGAAAACGTAAAAGCTTTCGGGTTAAATCAAAATACGTTTTCAGTATTTACTAAATTGTCACTGGATTTGTTTAGCTCATAAAATGTTCGTTTAAACTCCGATTTAACCCGTTCAAATTGCGTTAGATTAGTAATCACGAGATCTACGTGTTAGTAAACTTGGTTTAACAATTTGAAACATTTTAATTTTGTGACCCTATTTAATTAATTACTTTTCTATATAAAATCTTAGAAAATTCATATCTTGTCCGTTTTAGCTCCGATTCGATCTGTTCAAGTTGCGTTAGTTTCATAATTTCATAAGCTTCGCGTTGTACCTTTGTTGGCTAGATTCACCACTGCTAGATTTCCTAGTTAAATACAAGTCCATAGATAGCCTTTGCAGTCCCGTTTAATACGTAGATTTCACATCGTAACTCCGTTTTCCGTGAATTTTCCGTTGACGTGATTGTAGCAGCGTGTAGATGATTTTGGAAAACCTTTATTTAAATTTATTTACTGCTGGTGTACTGTTCTAATTGTAATCTTGTTTGCTTCGTGTATGGCTGTCTCCGATTGTTTGTGTGTTGATGATCGATGATCGAGATTAGACAGTGGGCATTACTTCGGTGATCGAGAACAGAGCCTTGGAAGAAAGTAAGACTAGCAGGGCCAGTAGGAGCAATTGGATCAAGGCAAGTATAGCATTTGGGTTTTAATTCTATGACTATGATCTTGTGACTGGATTAATATAAAGCAACAAATGATAATAATGACTTTTAGCAACTTGAGGATTTATTCGTAAGTGATAACCGGGATGAAAGTGCAACCATGAGGGCTATGATGGCTTTGGCTTTAGTCAAGTATGAGTAATTTTTCTAGCTTGTTAGAGGTTACCCGTGTGGCGCAAATAGGGGATAGCAGACCGTGGATCCCCTGCGGGGTAGAATCACACGGACTGACTACCGAAACCAAGCGGCCCTAACTTGTTAGACGAACCTTTTAAAGACTTCATAGTGATCCCTGCCGACCTACCCTGGTAGTGGGTTACGAGGCTGATCATCTCGGGCGAAAGGGTAAATCATGACTCATGGGTAAAGATGTACAACCTCTGCAGAATGTTAAAACTGGTATACTAGCCGTGCTCATGGTTACGAGCGGCCTTGGGGATTCTTACATTAAGGGTGATGAATCTTGTTATGTTAAGAAACTTATTGATTATTGTTTAATGTTCTATATTATTTATGTCACATTAATCATGAGACCGTGGGATCTATACTATCTAGTTGTTATACTTGCGGAGTTCGTCTTGGACTCACTCTTGCTATCTCCCCCACACCTCAGGTGAAGTATTGGGCTTGTGATCAACCAGTCAGTTGGATCCTGTAGAGTGAAGTTAACACCTGAAGTTTGGAGTTATCTCTCGTGGTTTGCTGCCTAAGGTTGATTCTGATTTATTATGTACGCTATATAATTTATGCGTTGTCCTTTGATATTACCCCTTATTTGTAGCTATATGTGAGATTTGTCTTCTAAAACTCAGATATAGTGCATATCTAATTTTGTTTTTAAAATCGGGTGTTACACGGCTAGAGGACTTGGTAGTGTGTATCCACACTCCTACAACATTAGCTCTCGAATCTCTTCAGAAGAGCAGCCATGGGGTGTATATAGCCCCTAAAGAAGAAAAATTGTTTAGGTTTTTGTGTACTCACCAGAAAGCTTTGGTGGTAATACCTGATAAATCTGGTGCTGCTACGTGACCATTAGATTTGTTACCGCTGGGCAGATTTTGCCTTTTTTTTCCATAAATTTGAATGAAAGTGATATAATTATGCCGAGGGCCCACTCCAGACCCTTGGCAAAGAGAGGAGTTGCCGAGGGCAGGCTGGCGGGCCCTCGGCAAAGCATGACCTCCGGCAGAGCTTTGCCGAGGGCTTAACTACGGGCGCTCGGCAATGCCTAACGCCCAGAGCCGCCGTTACTCTGGACCCACACCGCCGAGCGCCCCTTCTTTGCCGAGGGCCGGCCCTCGGCAAAGATGGGCCTTGACCGAGGGCTTTTATCTGCCGATGGCCTGGCCCTCGGCGAAGAAGCCTTTGCCGAAGGTCGCTCTTTGCCGAGGACTGGCCCTCGGTAAAAATATCCTTTGCCGAGTGTCCGAAATCCGGCCCTCGGCAAAATAAATGACCCTCGGTAGCGTTGCGTAGTGCGTGCACATCTAAACATAGCACAAGTAATATCCCTTTTGATTTAAAATCCATCATAAAGCTAGGTACATGTTTGAGCATACATGATGGTGTATCGGATTTATTGTACTGCGTAGATTTGACTGAAATTCAAAACTGATTTAAAATCATTTGAAAAAGGCTTTGAAATAAAAGAAAAAAAATTCTAAACACCGCAAACTCACTCTTTTAGCCCAAGAACCCCAGTTGTTGAAACCAAGTCTCTCTCAGCTCAAGCTTTCCCGGGCTGCTGTGCCTTCTCCCGCTAGGCGCAGGCGCAGCTCCTGCAGCCCAGTTCAGCAATCAGCTGGACATGCCCTACGTATTCCCTCTCCCGCAGCTCATTCCTCTCCTCTCAGGTTGGCCCCCGATGAAGCCGACGTGGCCAGACCAACCGGCAGCCTAGTGGAAGCCGCCTGCATGCACAATCTCTTCCTCTCGCTCTCTGCTGTGCGCTTTGCCTTGCGGACATATGGCCAGAGAGCAACCAAGCCACCTAGACAAGCGTTGTCGTACCGCGAGCGAGCATCTGCCATGGTCAAAACCGAGGCCGAAAACCAGATCCCAACGTGAATCCAGCGAAGAGCATCATTCCTGCCATGGCGCCCCGCCGTGAACTCGCGCACTTGTGTAGAGTTCTTCTAGTATTTTTAATTAGTAATAAAATACTACAACTAGTAATAACACTAGAAAATCCTCGCTAGGAGACATTTATTAGGGAAAGAAAGTTTGTACCAAATTTTGAATATTAAAATACTAGAAGAAGCCCACATTACTAGGAGAAGTGGAAAATTTTGGTTGTGCGCAGCACCGGCGACCTCAACAACCCGCCCCTCGACCGCAGCCGTCCGATTTAGATCTGACGCTCTGATGAGCAGCACTTGTTGCTATATATGCTTGCATGTAAAAAGTCAGAGGACAAAGATTGATATATAGAGGTCCTCGATCGATCGGACAAAGCCCTAGTGACAAGCAAGTTTCAGCGTCAGCCATGCCCACCCTCAGGCCTAGTTTACCTTGAGCTTTGTCCGTGCCTTTATCATGATCTTTTTGTATTACTTCACCTCTTTGTTTTCGTAGAACCGTTCACATATTTTCGTTGGTTCGCCGAGCAACAATCTCAACAAGAGACGATCCCAAGCATGAATATGGAAAAGAAGCTAAGGTCAACGAATTACCTTGAGAGCTGACAATTTCCTTGAGTGTCAAAATAGAACTGACAAGGAAAGTTTCCTTGCTGTGGACATCGACCTCCAAGAAAATATATATTTCTTGAGAGTCGAAGCAAACCGCCAAATAAGGATATTTCCTTGGCAGGTCCTAAGTACCTCCACAGAAATTTACTAATTTTCTTGAATGTAATTATAAATAGTTAAACTACTATTTCATTGAGTGCTATTCTTAACCGATAAGGAAAATATCTTTTTTTCTTGGGTGTTATTCTAAACCGTCAAGTAAATTGTCATTTTTTTGGGTTATTTAATATCCTTGGAGGTTGGCACCCAATGAAATGCTTATAAGTACTTGATATATATTTTGGTAACCTGATAGAAAAAATAATAATATCTTAAAGGTGTCTAAAATTCTAAAATTTGCCATGAGGTCATAATATGATTATATTATGTTGCCATAAATTTTCCAAATCATATTAATAAAGTCAGATATACATTATTCACATGGTCACATCTCTCATATAGTTACACAACTATTTGAGACTATGTGTTACATCTCTTACTTAGTGAAATAATGCCTGGGCTTCATGTAAGCATACATGATGAATTGACTTGTAATATTCTTGTGGATGTAAAAAAAATATCATGGTTGTAATTGATAGTAAAAGGTTTATATTAATGTTATGTGCCGGTGACTAAAATCATGAAAATTGTTGATCATGACAACATTTTTTTGTTTCGCAGCAAGAATTTCCTTGAGGGTCAGCCCCCAAGGAAATCACAATTTCACAGGTGGCGGTGCCTATCGGATGAGCATGGAATGAGAACAGAGTGCTGGTTTGAAAAGCCATGACTAAAAGTACTGTTCACTAATTTATTATGAGAAAATAACACTGTTGGCTGGCAGAAAAAGTATAATTTACAAGACAAGTGAACGGAGCCTTAAGGTGATGATAATTTATTCGTAGCATCTGCATCTCGAGCACAAAAACTAAGTTTGGAGATGAAACTAATTAATTAATTAGCTAAAGTGGACGACCTTTTCAGAATGGGATATATACTTCGTTGTTTGTACCATCCTGTTTTTAATCTCATGTGAAGAACGACACAGACTAACTTTAATTTGCTGTACATATCTTCGTCACAACCTTTCACTGCCATAGAAAGCACTTACACCAATAACTCATTAAAAATCCGCTTAGGCCCCGTTTGGATCCTTATTGATTTCATTAGAATAATTATAATTTAGACATAGATTATTTAAGCTAATATGGTTGTTGTGGATTATATTTGTATATTATTATTAGCCATACAGGGGAGATAATTATATGTTATATTTTTAGTATAGGAAAGCGAATTGAAGAGCGTGCTATAAGTTGTAAAGTAGAAATATATAGCATGGTGATCTATAGAATTAATTTTCATCTCCCATTCTATAAATTTGAGAAAGTTTAGATGTGATCTTGAAAAAGATGTGAAATATTAAATTCCAAGCCAAATATCCTAATCCATTAAGTAGATTCCAATTCCTCCAAAATGAAACGATTCAAATGGCCCCTTATAATAATATATCAACAACTACTGCTAACATAACCAACGGTAATAAAAATCATTTTCTCCAAGGTTTCATAGTACGAGCCAACGGTTCAAAATAAAAAACATTTTGACCAAGAGCACTCCAAGAGCTTGGTTAAAATTAGTATCTAAATTCCATTGTTTAGTCATTTTGTAAAATCGAAAACTTCTTAAAAAAGAAGAGGTCCACAACAGCCTTGCTATTTTACAAAATCAGCTAGCTAGTGTCATTAGAGCAACTCCAACAGATATGCTATCCATGTTATCTAGCCTATTTTTATATTTTCAAAGTGAAAATTAAAGTCCAACAGGTGTGCTATTTGGTTTGCTAAAATAGTAAGTTTGGTATTCCTAAACTTTCGCTTGTCATATATAGCATATCGTCCTCACTAGCTATCCTATACAAAGGCTGTTGTGGAACTCTATGCTTTGAGTGAGTTTTTTATTTTACACAATGGCTAAATCTTGTAGTTTAGAATATAATTTTACCTAGTCTCTTGGAGATGCTCTTAGAGCAACTCCAACAGCTTTGCTATTCTTATTATGAAGGCTTTTTAGAACTTGTATAGCGGAAAAATAGACTCCAACAGATGTGCTATTTGGTTTTATAAAATAGAAAGTTTGCTATTCCTCGATTTTCGTTGGCCATATATAGCCAACCACTGACACTAGCTATCTGATAGCAAGGCTGTTGTGGACCTCTTCTTTTTTAAGAAGTTTTCTATTTTACAAAATGGCTAAACATTAGAATTTGGCTACTAATTTTAGCCAAGCTCTTGGAGATGCTCTTAGTTGGCTATATATAGCAACCGAAAATCAAGGGATAGCCAACTTTCTATTTTACAAAAGTAGATAGCACAGCTGTTGGAGTCTATCTTTTGCTTTGCAAATTCTAAAATAGTCTCCACAACAAAAAAAAATAGCCAAGCTGTAAACAAGTAGTTGAATGGGCCATATAAATAATGCCATTGGATTCTTGTCTCGTAAAAGTATCTCCAATCAATTGATAATACAGCGAAACCAAGAATAAACAGGTAGAGGTAAGAAGCCCCAATTCTAATAATACTTGTTTACAAAACATGCGCATGCAGGCAGAAACATACAGGTACATCACCAAACATTTGTAACACAAAACTGAACAAGATACATGCCCACCACCAGGGAATGGCGGCACGAGCATTGGTACGCACCCCACGTAGGTACCATATTGGACTTGGACCCACCTGGATGTTGCTACCAGCAGGCAGCCCGACCGCTGATCTTCAACCTCGCACGGATCATCATGTGGCTGCGAAAGACACAGATACAAGGCTGATATATCATAAAGCGTTTCTTAGTTGCCCTAAAGAACTTTGGTGACTTCTTGTGGATCTATCTATCTATATATTAGAGTCGCACAAAATAGCAAACGTAACATACCTGTTTCAGACGTACTCAGTCCAACGTCACAATGGGTTGGTTTGTATTCTGAGCTAGCTGTTCCTGGATTTTCTTCTTGAGCTCACCTTTCTTGCGCCTTTCTTCCTGCCGTTCTTCCTCATATATCTTGTCCCGAGTCTCATGATCCCGAGCGGCACTTATCCTGTCCCAATCCAAAGGAAAGTAAACTCCGACCTGGACCTTGTTGATGCTTGGGAGAAATCCTAGCCCAGAAAAAACAATTTCATTGTTTGCTTCCCCTGTGACCTTCGTCAAATTTGACTGATTTGATTCCTGACACTGAAAGCGTAAGCACCCTGAGGATTCCAAATGCTATTCCGCCCTGTGGAGATTTGAAATCAAGTTCTTCACACTGAAACGATGACCCTGACACAACTAGAATTTCCAGGCTCGGTAGTTTGCCAAGGAATTCCATAGCAGCATCGTGCTCCAATAGCTTAGGGCCTGCTAGTTTCAACTTCACCAGATGCTGGAGCTCCATGATCCATACCGGCAACTTTTCCAGATTGCCATACAGCTTGAGGCTCTGCAGGTTTTTTGGAGGTGAGGATATCTCATCCAAGCAACCACAAAAACCTGCTGAACGCGCCGACAGCGATTCTAGTCTGCTGAGTTTGGAAATGGCCGAGCAAAACGCTCGGCCATTCTTCTTGTTGATGCCAGTCACTCCTAACTTGCGCAATCCTGTGAGCCTTCCAATGTCTTGTAGAACGTTCTTTTCCCTCCAGATATCCACTTCCCTTAGTGTGTGCATGTCTTTAAGTTTTCTGATCCCCCTTGGCACCAGAACACCTTTTTTATCTTCTTCGGTCACGACTAAAAGGAATTCCACGCAGCAAGTTAAAGTAAGGTCCTTACAGCTGGGGCCATCAATGCTCGAAAGAAGAGGTAAGCAATATGTCGCACAAACAAACGCCCCGCCAAGACACCTCTTCATTAAACTATCAATTTCGCCCAGTGGGTCATGTGATTTTCTTCCAGCATGGATGTACTGTAGCTTCTGAAGTTTGATGATGGTTTCTGGCAGATCCTTTACCCTTGTATTTCTGACGTCTAATGTTTGGAGTTGCCTTAGGTTGCCCAATGAATCTGACAGAAAATCAATATCCCTGCATCCTCATAGAGAAAGGTACTTTAGGTGAATAAGCTTCCAAATCTGATCAAGGTGATGGTATTGTAGACCATTAGTCCCTTCCAAGTCAAGCACTCGTAGAAACCTCATCTTGTCAGAAATGAAAAATGGCTTCCACCAACCAAACACAGATAGTGATCGTATTCGGGACATGTCCACTATGCCCTCGAATTCAATCTTATCCCCATTCCAGTTGCTACTGATAGCAAGATGGCGTATTGGGCCATGGATATTCATGCTGCAGCCTTCCTCCAGTGTGAAGACAAGGTTCTCCTCCCTTGACTTTGAGATGGCAATGTCACGGATGAGATCATGTACTTTGCAAGAGTCAATTGATTTCCTGCTGTAAACTGATTGCTGAGATGGTAAAATCATGCTTCTGTTCTTGAGTTCCACGAAGTAGTCATCAGCTATCTCAATGGCCGGCTTCCCATGAGTCTCAGCTGAGTAACCTTCCGCTGCCCACCGACACGCCAGACGCCTTCTGCTAATGTTCATGTCTTCAGGGAAAATGGACAGATATAAAAAACAAGACTTAAGATGGTAGGGTAAACCATCATAGCTCTTTTCAAGGGCAGTTCTTATCATTCCAAGCTTTGGATTCATCTCTAACTCCGCGTTGATGTTCTCATTCAACTGCCGCCATTCTTCTGCATTCTTTGGACGGTTTGCCAAGAAGCCACCTATGACAACTATTGCAAGAGGAAGTCCACCACACTTCTTTAGGATTTGTTTTGCTTCTTTGACCAACTCGGGATTATTTTGCTCATTCAAATATGTAGCGTCATCAAATACCTGATATTGATACAATTTAAGATTTATAGTGCTTATAAAAAGTATAAAATTACTAAGCATAGATATGCTTTTTTTTACTAGTAAGATTTTAGAATGAAAGGTTGGCTGCTACATACAAAAGAAAGTCACATCTAAAATGCATGAAGTTCAGGTCATTTTTGGGAGCATGTTGAGAGAACAAATTAAATAATATATGAATCTTGTATTATCACACACCCAACACGGGCCGTACTCGTCGATGGAGAAAATGGGCCAACCAGGGCCCAAGCAGGGGGCGCCACCGCCGCCGCAGCTGGGCTGCCCTAGGAGGGGCGCACACCCAAGAGGGTAGGGGCGCCATGCCTACCACTTTCGTCGTCTCCGTCTTTGCTATCTGTGGTTACCATATCTAGTCGCAATTGGTTTTAGAAAGAGTTTATTCAGATAGAAAGTTGAGTGTTTGTTAGATGGAAAAGAGAATCTACGTTCGATAAGAATCTCCTAGTTTGCTTGCAAGTCAAGTCCCCTAGGGACTATAAATACTTAGGGATATGTAACGAGATCAATCAAGTAATAGACGAGTGAAAGCCGTTTCCCTATCTATCTTCTCTCTCTCTCTCTCTCTCTCTCTCCACCCCCTCTCCCTACCCTAGCCGCGCCACCCTTGCCTACACCGTCAGTGACCGCCTCGGTCATGACTGTTACACCTAGTATCCAGAGACCATATTGATCGCCATGCTGCTACTATGGCTAAATTAGCTGAGATCCAAAAGCTCAACGCTAATTTATCCAAAGACATTATTGCCAAGATCGACACTGTCCACTCACAGATTACCGACGTCAACAGCCACCTCAACACCATCGAGACGAGATGCTCAGACAAGGACATGGTTGACGAGCTTGAGCGTGGGAAGCAGCTACTCTCCATCAAGCTAGATGACCACCAGAGATGCAATGGCGAAATCTAGTTGTGACTTCATCAAGGTGTAGACCGGAACTCGCCACCAAGCTAGAGGCTAAGCTCTTCTGCAAGGAGCCCAAACCAGAGATCCATCTAGGTAGAGTAGCACCAACCACGTTCTCAGCAATGGAGATCCATCCCCACATGTTGTCCTTCATGACATACGATGGCAAGGAGGACCCCTGCCACGGATCAACAGTGAGAGCTATTCTTTGGTCAATGGAGCCCAGAGAGAAAAAACATGGCATGCTTCTTACCATCTAACTAGTGCCGCACAATAGTGGTACATGAGACTCTTACAGGATGATGATGTGACAAACTAGGCATAGTTTGCTCAGTGCGTCAATGAGCGCTTTGGAACCTCCCATGAAGCGTAACCCTCTGGGTGATCTCACCTCCCTATGCAAGACGAGAACCATCAACGAATACATGGAGCGCTTCCTAGTGCACGTGGCTTAGGCTGGCAACCTCGACAAACGCTAGCAAGTCGACATCTACATCGCTGGCCTCCTAGAACCACTAAATATGGATGTCGAGCTGCTCAACCCGCAGGACATGAAGACGGCCATGTCTCTATCATAGGCATATAAGCGACATTTAGCGGTCGTCAATGAAGCCAACAAGGCATCGGCTTTTAAGCTAGGGTGACTTCCTCCACCGAAGGTGACTACAACCATGATAACAACGACAACACCTACGACAACTATGATGGGTGCCACGGCACCAACACCCCGCCCCTTCAAGCATCTTACCGATAAAGAGATGGCGGTACAATGTAGCGTTGGTCTCTGCTTCAGCTGTGATGAGTTGTTGTCATGTGGCCACAAGTGCAAATTGTTGTTCGACAACACCATTGTTAACAACTATGACCTGGAGGAGGCTGATGATAGCCTCATGATGATGATCGGCAGGCTCCACATAGGAGTCCAAGGCGCCTCCCTCATGTACATCGAGTGGATGATGAATTACACAGGCGGTCTTAGTGGATTTGTGTGTGACACATAACGTCATCAACATCAACATCGCCCGCTCCTTTGGTCTCTAGGATCAGTGCATCAACATAACCATACTCGTTGGCAACAACAATGAGGTGCCATGCCATGGAGCATCCTTCCAAGTACCACTATGCATCGGTAGCGACTCCTTTGACATCGACGCCTTCCTCTTCGACATTAGCAACATCATCCATGTCATTCTCGGCATGCCTTGGCTAGCTAACTTCGAGCGTATAACCTGGGACTTCATCAGCATGGAGATGCTCTACTTCTACAACAGGCATCCAAACACCTTCTATGGCTCCCTTTGTCATCAGGTGCTAATAATGGTGCTTGCACTCCTGGCACCCCCACTAAAGGTATGTGAAAGATCAAACTTCACCACTACAACCTCCTTGTAATGTGATGAACAGGTCAGAGCTTGACTCCCCAATGCCCTCGACCTCTTTGAAGACCCCAATGGCATCATGCTCACGCACCTACGCTAGGCTGTCAGAGAGCAGCATGAGCTCTATACAATCACTATGGCCATCATGGAGGGCCAGGTTGTGAATGCTTGGTCTTTAGACAAAGGTCTCATCTTCTTTGATGGGTGATTCTACCTACCTACAACCTTGGTGTCACTACTGAGCCTTTTATAGGTTTGTTGACATGGTGGTTCCGCTAGCATGGAGCTGCTAGCATTGGGAGCGCATGAACCACCGACACAAAGAAGGATAGTTAACTGGGGTACCCTCCCATATTATCTTGGGTCATCCCTAGTTACTATGACATCCTATAGTGGCAAAGATGGTGATCTTCCTCGACACATTCGACCTTGGACCATCCGTGTCGACAACATCAACATCGGGCTTCATCTAGGCTCCATCGACCACCGCATGTCACCAGGCAAATTCAACCGAGGGGCCTTCGTCTTTGGCGCCATCTTGGACCTCATGACATCACCACCAACACGCTCAACAATGACAATTTGGTGCCAAGTACAACTCTCCTCTAGCATCGACATCAACAACCACATCCATGGTTTCATCACCCCTCCACGAGTGATGCTTTTCTTCAGCTTCCAGGCCTCGGTACCATGTCCTCTTCTTGTTGCAGCAAGGGCAGGCACACAAATGGGATCTTCAGGCAACATCTTCTACTACCTCTTTGGCTACATCGGCAACCTCTAGTACTGCTTTGAGTTTGCACCAGTATGGGCATGCGAGAACATTATTCTCACTAATCCCCTTAGTGGCCACGTTATGTGCTACTTGGAGGAGGTCCAACACGAGGAGATCTGCCACCAAAAGGAGTCAACGAATGGGTCACATGTCAGCACGAGGAGGCGTCGAGCGGAGGAGAGAGTACTGTCACATGCCCAACATAGGCCATACTTGTTGGTGGAGAAAATGGGCCAACCAGGGCCCTAGCGGGAGGCACCATTGCTGCCACAGCTAGGCTGCCCTAGGAGGGGCACACGCCCAAGAGCGGAAGAGGCACCATGCCCGCCACCACTATCGTCTCCATAATTGCTACCTATGGTTACCATATCTAGTTGTAGTTGGTTTTAGAAAGAGTTTGTTAAGATAGAAAGTTGAGAGTTTATTAGATGGAAAGGAGAATCCGTGTTCAATTAGGATCTTGTAGTTTGCTTGCAAATCAAGTCCTCTAGGGACTATAACTACTTAGGGATATGTAACGAGATCAATCAAGTAATGGATGAGCGAAAGCTCTTTCCCTATCTCTCTTCTCTCTCTCTTGTGCGCCGCCCCCTCTCTCTGCCCTAGCTACTGTCCTAGCTCTCCATGCTGTCGCCCCTGCTTACACTATTGTTGACCGCCCCGATCACAACTATTACATGTATAGTCTATTTGTATATATGAAAAAATTAATGAAGAAAATTTTCAATCATTAAACTATGAGTTTTTATTCTAGTCATGAAACTCCTTTGGCCATCCAACTATCAGAACCGTGCATGCAGCATCTCTCTCTCTCTCCATGCGCAATCTCTCTCAGCGAAAATCACTCACATTTTAAATTTTATTAGAGTGTATAGCCAATCTGACCCAGCTTGAGTAGGTGCCCCCTTAGGCCTAGGTCCACAAGAGCCCCCAACAAATCAATGCATCGGGCCTAACTCAACACAAAAAACTAGTCAGATATGTGATGGTTTTCCCTCACTTATATGTTGTACTCTCCCACCATCAATTTCCCTAGCAATGTCCCCCATCACACATCAGACTCAACTCTTCGAATCACACAATTCTTATGTAACCTCTAGAAGATGTTATCAAGGCCCCGAGTCTAACGCTCCATGTCACATACAACCCGAGTCCAAATGCTTCATGTCACACACAATCCATGTGATCTTCAAGATGTTAACGGGCTTCCTCACCACCACATGGCCCCTAAGATTTGTGGTTAGAGCACTTGGGCAACATCTAGCAAACCTACATTCGACTCTATGTGGGAACGAATTTAAATAGGTCTAGAATAAAAAACATAAAAAATTGGTTGGGGTTTTCCTGTAGACTTTGGTAAAGAAAAGATTTTTCAAGCCTTTCGACCATGAACTCTAACATCAATTCTTAGAGTGCATAACAGATCTATTCCAGTTCTCACCTATACCCACAAGTCAGTGCCCCTCTATGCCAGGTCCACTAATAAATCAAAGAAATAAAGCTAACTCAACCTAAACGACTAGTCTGATAGATTGGGAGAACCGTAAAAAATGGCTAACAGAGATGGGTGTGTCCCATGCCTATGTTAATAAATTAAAAATAATAGAGAGAGCCTGTCGACGGGGCCTGCTAAGCCAATCCACAAGGCTCGCCGAGCACATTGACTTGGTGCCCCTGCCCAAACACCTATCTCACCATTGCCTGATAGCGCCTCAGGCCTAGATCTTCCTCCTCTGGCTTGTTCCCATCTACATCGCCACTGAGAGCAGCCCCACGCACGCCAAGGTTAGGAGCGGCCTGCCCCTGTGCTGCTGGTCAGAGTTGCCCACAAAGTGCACATCACTGAGCGTGCATGTAATTAGTGCCACCATGGCCGACCTCGCTCCCTCTCCATGAGTGCACTCCATGTGCATTGAGTACCATCACGTGACCTTATCAGCATGTCTCTAGCACTATTTCTTCCCTCCATGATGAGCTCAAGTGCAAGGCCACGACCCTCCCAAACTACTCCACGATGAGCTCAAGTGCAAGGCCAGGCCCTCCACAACTACTTATTTGAGCCAAGGCATTGCTGGAGCCGGGTTGCCCTCACAAGCTATTCACATTCCCAGTGGCGCACCACACTACCACTTGGATTTTCCATGGGCGACAACTTTCACTGCTTATCCATTGAATCTGAGCCTGTTGTGAGCTTACAAACACCTTGGACATCATCCTCCACCCCTCTTTTGAGCTTGGCCATGCCAAATTTGGCCTATATGCCCAATCATGGCAATCCTAGCATCAGCGTTTGGCCACCGTGTGGGAGGGAAGTGCAAGGGAGCACGAGTGCACACTAGCTACAGTGGCCTCCGCAGTTGGAGCCAAGTTCATGGTGGGTGATGGTGTGCACCATGTCCAAGCATGTAGCTAGCACTCTAGTGAGCATTGTGGCCGGGTTAAACCAGTGATGCAATGGAAATTATAGGAGAGAACAGTTGGGAGAGAGGGAGAGGACTGCAGTTTAAGAGGATGTTGTGGGGAAGAGAACATGAAATATGACATGTGGGCCCAGCTAACATGTGTGGTTCACTAAGCGAAAATAGCTAGATCTCTAGTTGTTAACAATTTTGATAGTGGAACTGTAAAAAAACTTTTGGGTTTGAAGTTTCATGGCACTAATCAATCTCTTAATGATAAAAAAATGGATTTTCCCGAAATCAGTGCTATTTCAAACCAAGAAAAGTGGAGGACATTTATGTTACCTTTTCACTCAAGAGGCAAAGTGCATCATCTGGCTCAAGAACTTGAAGGTTGCACACAACTCCATGTTTTCCTGAGCAGTGGTAAGCAATATTCTCCTCCCTCGTAGTGATAATGATTCGGCTCGTCTTTTCCAATAGAGGTAATAACTTTGGTTTTATCAAGTCCCATTCAGAGGTCTCAAAGAAATCATCTAGAACAATCAAAGAACTTTTCTTCTCTAATAGTCTTTTCAACTCCTCAGTCAACTTGTCGACGTCCATCAATGCTAATGATTTCTTATTGTTGTTTCCATTTTTTAATAGTTCTTGCTTCTTAGAAGATTCTTCATGTAATTGTCTGGCCAAGCTCCTAAGGAACTCTTCAAGATTGAAAGGACGCATAATTGTGATGAAAACGTACTTCTCAAACATGTCACTCAACTTTGGGCTTTGATAAACACCACCAACTAGGGTGGTTTTCCCAAGGCCACCCATTCCCCACACAGAGATCACCTGAACTTGTTGGCTATTATCACTATTTGAAACTAAGTCTATAATTTTAGATATTTCTCTGTTTCGCCCGATAAGTTGCAATTCCTCCAAACCACTCACACGCGTCCTAGTGCGACTAAGACTCTTTTTAGCCACCTTCTTCTCATCAGCATCCATAGATTGATCATCTGTAATCTCACCATGAGGTGCTATTTGATTGTCGGTACTTGTGGTTGCCACATCCAAGATAGAAACTTGCTTCACCAAATCCTCTCCATTTTGGGAACCCTAAATAAAAGAGAGAAATATTTAGGAACAACTTTTAGCCTTCAATTTTCATGAACAATATTTAGTTTGTTTTCAGTCATGAAAGCTTATCATTAGTTTGTACCCTACTCCAAACCTTAGCTTGGGATCCAAATTTTCATGACTTATATTAGAATTCTCAATAATACATGTATTATATGAAATTTAAAGAAATAAATTTAATCCAAATGACGAGAGGATACATTTGCTATATCAAACCATCTTACTATAATCTCTATGAGATAGAGGAAAATATATCTACCTGGATATGAAATCAAATACTCCATATCAAAATTATGTGTAAAATAGGAGCTTCAAATTTAATTGTGCAATAGACCTGTGCTCGATTACTTACAGGTACTATCTTGCAGGTCAATCTGTTAACCAGTCTACTACATCCTATACATTATATTAATTTGAGGCAAGACATCTAATTTATTTACCTGGTATAATTAAGATCACTGAATATGAAGGCATGCAATAGACCTGTGCTCGATTACTTACAGGTACCATCTCCTTTTCTAGCATGCGCTAGCTAAATTCTAAGGCCTTGTTTAGTTCTAAAAAAATTTCAAGATTTCCCGTCACATCGACTCTTACGGCATATGCATGAAGTATTAAATTTAGACGAAAATAAAAACTAATTACACAGTTTGTCTGTAAATCGCGAGATGAATCTTTTGACCCTAATTAGTCTATGATTGGATAATATTTGCCACAAACAAACGAAAGTGCTACTGTACCTAAAATTCAAAATTTTTGCCAACTAAACAAGGCCTAAGATATAGATGTATTTGTTTTCAAAAATCCAAATACATATATTTGTGGCTGTAGTATTAACATGTTGAGTGCATGCATTCTCGAAAGGCAAATGAAATTCGTTGAGAAAAAAGGCACAAATAAAACAAAGGACTGGAAGGAGCATTCTTTTGTTGCATTAGATCATGTGTTTTTAGTGCAATGCTACTCCATCTCTGATCCAAGAGTATTTTTAAAGCTTACTTTTTAAATCATTTTAAAAAGTAATTCAGAGAGTCATTTGAATAAAACTCATTTTCTGTATCTTTTCACTGTCTAATGGTTTTTCTGTATATTTTGTTCGCATTCTAAAGAGTCATTCTTATTTTATATCTTTGGCTAGTGAGAAATCTTGAGTAGAAAATGGCTATATTTAAAATAACCAATTAAAGAAGTTATTGGAGGATAGTTTTTCACCAAAATTTCTATTCCTGACCATTAGGAAGAATATAGAGTCTCTTAGAGCATGTCCAAGAGTTCCCAATAATTTCGTCCCAAAACTATCTATGGTGTTTTCCAACACGCCAAGAAGTATTAGCATAAGATCATTTCCAACCGTTTCTGTCTTTATCTAAATTATCCTAACCATCTTTTTATATTCTTTGTCTCTTGTACATTTGCATCATTAAACCTTTTTTTTACTCTTTATTCTTTCCTCGCCCTTCTGTCTTTAGATTGACCCAAGAATACAAGCGTTTAGGAGAAGATACATGTGACCTAGTCCGTGCATCTTTACATGCAAAGGAGAAGGGGTTTACCAAGTTCCAAAAGATTGGGAGGTGAGTTGGGGAGTTATTGGAGATGAATTTTTTTCATTCTTCCAAAAATTATGGTTCGGGAAGGATTATTGGGTACTTTTGGAGATGCTCTTAGAGTTGCTCTAACTCCCACGCGCTTCAGTTATCTAACATAATTGAATTATAAATTATCTAAAGACATAACTGAATTATAATAATGTCATGACGTATATGTTGGAACAATGATTATATATATATTACCTTATCGTAAAATGCGTAAAGTGTCTGCTCAACAGACAACTGGTTTAGCTCTGAGGCTTGGCTTTCTTGCCCTGCGCATAAGCTTGCAACTTCAACTTGTGTGCTTGACACTATGATCCGGCTTCCTTTCTTGTTGTTTGGGAAGCATTTCTTAATCTGGTCCCACTCTTCAATGGTGGATAGGTTATTAAGCACGATCAGAAACCTACTACCACTCACATATCCATTGAATTCCTTAGCTAGATCTTGTTCTGTCTTCTCTTTTTCCAACAGAGCTTCAACACCTTGGGTTGCATGAAGCTGATTCACCAAGCTCTGGACAAAGTCTTTTGGACTGAAAGGATGCATCACTCTTACCCATGCTCGGGACTGGAATCTGATTTGGACATCTGGGTTGTCATAAGCCTCCCTGATTATCGTTGTTAAGCCCATATCACCACTTGTCCCCCATACAGATATCACTTGAAGGTCCTCATCCTCCTTGTTGATTAGTTGCACTAGATCCACTCTCTGATTGTCCTGCTTCGCGGCACGCCTTGCATCGTCAATGCCGAACATTGTTGCAGCAGTAAGGGCAGACTGCTCAGCAGCAGTGGTACTGACCTTGGAGCCGGATCCCTTGATGAGATGGTAGCGCACATTCCTCTGGCTCACATCCTCAACCTTGGCCCTGAGCTCCTTCATCTGCTTGGCTATACGGCGCCGCTCAAGCAGCGTGCGAGGGAATCGCCACCAGGATGGCCTCTTGAGACGAACAGCAAAATCCTGGAGGCTGTCCTCGACGTCGTAGGCAGTGTCACGAACCTGTTTCACCCAGGTCTTGACCACCTTGTTGTTGTCTCGCTCCTCGTGTGCCTCCATCATGAAAGATCTCATCATCTCAAGCTCATCGGCGACGAAAGTGTGGTCTTTCTGGATACCGAGCTGCAAGGCCACCTCCTCGGCAAATGCAGATTTGGCGTAGCCAAGCGCTCCATTCAGCACGGACTTGCCCACGCTCAGGGCCGTCGCCTCCATTGCTCTGTTGTATCCCTGAAAGATATATATGTGGCAGAGGTTGTGCTCAAACGGCTGATGGCAGGTTTATACTACCACACAAGAAGCAGCACAAAAGGTCCCCAATTTAAATAGGCATCGAGTAATTTAAGGTGAAAGAGAGGAAACTGACAGGTTTTTTTTTCTTATTATTCTTTTCATATTTATTTTTTCTTTCCTTTTCTTTTTCCTTCCTTTTCTTTTTATTGTTTTATTTTCTTACTTCCATTTATTCTTCCCTTTTCTTTTCTTTTTGGTTTTCTATGTTTTTCATTCTTAATTTATTTTATTTTATTTTCTTATTTATCTTTACCCTCTCTTTTTTTTATTTTAAGTTTTCTATGTTTTCATTCTTATGTTGTTTTTTCTTTTCTCTATGTTTCTCTTTTTCTTATTCGTCTCTCATTTCTTTTCGTTGTCTTTTCATTTCTTTTTTCTTTCTATCTTTTTATTTTTGTGCTTCATTTTCCATTTTTACTTTTATATGATTTTTCATTAATATTCATTTTCCTATTTTTATGTTCACTTGCTGTAAATGTGATGTTCTATTTTTTGTTTTTTCTTTTATTTTTGATTTTAATTTTCTTTTCTACCAATGTTTTTCTTTTGATTCATGTTTTTTTATATTTTAATCATTATTTAGTTTTTATTTTCTGCTTTTTCATTTTTGTTTTCTTTCTATGTTTTTAGGTGTTTATTTTGTTACCTTTCTTTTTTTTATTTTATTTTCTTTTCTTATATTTTTTATGCTGTTCTATATTATTTTTATATGATGTTCAATTTTTTTATGTTCTAAGTATTATTTATGTGATGTTCCTTCTTTATGTTCGTTTGGTATATATGTAATGTTCTATCTGTGTTTTGCGGTATTCGCGTAATAGACATGTGATGTTCTATAATTCTTTTTATGTTCACATAATATATATGTGTAACACCCAAAATTTTATTTCTTTAAAAATAGCTGAATTGAGTTTAATTAATTATTTTGTGAGCATCAAAATATAGGAAAAAAATAAAAAAAATTTGGAGAATTGAAATTAAATATAAATTAGATTAACATTTTATGTTGCATTCATGCTGGCGCATTTTCTTTTGTGATGTGTGGTTTTGAACAAAAGAGTTTGAATTCAAATTCTATTTTAAAAATGAGTTTGAAAATTGTTTTGGAAAAATAAAAAGGAAGAACCTTTCTTTTCCCCTCCCCCTTCTTCTTTCGGCCTGTTTCGGCCTAGCTCCCCCGCACCCTCTTTTCTCCTTCTTGGGCCACAGGCCAGGCCAGGCCCGCCTGTCAGCATCTTCTCCAACCGCCCGCTCAATCCTCTCTTCCCTCTCTCTCGGAACCGTCTTCCACCGAGTCGCGCCCGCTCCCACGTTCCCCACTCCTTCCCCCCGCACCTCGGATTCAAGTGGAGCGCCCGCGCCCAAGCCGCCCTTCCTCTCCCTCACTTCGTTCCTCCCCTGCCTTGCCCTGCTCGCACGCAGAGAGCAATCACCGGAGAACCACCGACGGCCGCGCGTCGCCACGGAGTTCTGAGCCGTCTTTGCCCAGCTTCGCGCTGTGGTGAGCATCACCTACTTCCCCGCTTCCTCTCGGTGCTCCTCTCGTTTCGTTTCGTGGTCCTAGGGCCCTGGCCGCGTGCTCCGGCGGGTCGGCAATGGTGCCACCGCGGTCCGCTCAGCGCAAGTGCTTCCCTCGCCGTGTCTTAGCCCAAGGTGGGATCGCCTCATCCTCCTCTTCCTCTAGGTGCTCGCGGATTGGGAAACCGTGGCCCGAAGCCCCCTTGCGACCAACTATGGCGAGCCTTGGCCGGCCGGCCATGGAGCGCCGCCGCGTCTCCCCTGACTCTGGCCGGATGCGCCACCTCCCTTCCCCCCAACCGACCAGCGCCGTTGAAATCTAATCCAACGGTCCAGAGTGCCCGATACCCCTTCGTGGGCAATTTTGCTAAAGAAACCCTGGGTTTTCCTCAATCCGACCCGCAGTCCGTAGCGTACTACTCAGATTACGCCTTGTCGCGTTGAACACGTAATTCTCGTCGGTTAAATCAAAATACGTTTTCAGAAAATTACAAGACTGCCACTGAGATTGTTTGGGTCATAAAATATTCGTTTGAGCTCCGATTTGACCCGTTCAAATTGCGTTAGACTCGTAATTAAATTCTCTACATGTTAGTACCACTGTTACTGCAGTTTGCAACTTTTTATTTTTAGGTCTAGGTTTAATTAATTAATTAGCTATAGGAAATCGTCGTAAATTCGTAACTTGATCGTTTTAGTTCCGATTTTTGTGATCTTCGTATCTATGAGATCATCGCGAAACGTAGGTTCTATTTTTTTAAAACATTTTATTTTGTTTTGATCTGTTGGTGTACTGTTCTAATTAAAGGATTGTTTGCTTGTATGTTTGAACCTGGATGCGTGTTGTTGTGTGGTGCCGATCGAGCGCAGACGGTGACGTGACCGTGGGCGATCCATTTTATTCCGAGGAACAGCAGGACCAGCAGCAGCTTCCCTTTACCGAAGGCAAGTATAACATGGGTTTTCCTTGTACACCTACTCACTTAATTAATTACGCATCTGCATGTGTCTAAATTTGATAACCCTAAGGACATCCTAGCTACCTGACTATAAATTTACGATATCTATGGGTAGATTGCATATGGTAGCTTTGCTAGTGCTCTAATTAATTGAGACTTTACTACCATTCTGACTATATTTAATATGATGACAAATGATGGGAAAAGGGCAATGGTGCAATTGACTTCGGTCAGGTTGACCTAGACCCTCTGTAAGGACTTCTTTGTAAGCGACTATCCGGGACATACAGTGCAACCGTGATGGTTATATGGCTCTGACTTTAGCTCAATAGTAGGATCTCATCTAGCTGGTTAGAGGTTACCCGAAAGGGCGCAAGAGGGGCTTGCCACTTTGGGTATAGAACTGCTTTTGTTCCTATGTGTATAGCCGTGATGGAAATGTGCCATAGGAAAGGGGGTCCTCAATATCTGCCTGCCGAGGAAACCTCGCGGCCCTAACTGGTTAGACGAGGCCTATGGAAGGCTTCATAGTGTTTCCTGCCAGCTCACCTTGGCAGTGTTAGTGGATCTTGCAAACCCCGGGCATATGGGTAACACGACTTACGGGAAAAGTGCACACCTCTACACAGAGTTTGATCAAACTGGTATACTAGCCGTGCTCTCAGACATGAGCGACCTTGGACCCTTACGGAATAGTTGGGTGTGGATGGTTATGGGGGATGACTTATGAAAGTATGACACATTGATCGTGATGATTAATGTGGTTTAACCGTGATGGTGATGGTGTTAACCGTGAAGGTTAACGGCGTTATTATCATGTACTCATGTGGGCTAATCGGGAGCTTAAGCATAATTTATAATAGGATTAAAACATTGACCAATTAAAATGCTAAACTGCAGTAGCCAGTGTCTAACCTTTTTGAGCCGCATAAAATCCTATGTTATGCTTGTGGAGTACGAGATGTACTCACGCTTGTCTCTATATATCTTTTTGGACAAAAATCCTGGATGGGTAACAGATGACAGCTTCTACGAGGAATTTCCGGAGGACTTCTAGGTTGGCGATCCCCTAGTCGGTCGTCCCTGTGTTGGAGATATCAAGTTATAGTTAGATATGAGTTTTATTTCCGCTCGTTGCCAGACTTTGATGTTCGTGGCTGTAATATTCGTTATGTAAGACACTTGTGATGATACTTCTGTAATTTGTCGACTTATGTGCGCGACTATTCCTAGGGCGCACATGAGGTTTACTGTACTCAAATTTATCCTTAAATTTGGGTGTGACAATATGTGATATTTTGTAATATCTTTTATAGTGTTCCGTGATATATATAATGTCTTGTTCTATGTTTTTTAATGCTCTTATAATATACATGGTGTTTTTACGTTCACGTGGTATAAATATGATGTTCTATGGTGTATTTTGTAATGTTTTCATAGTATACATGTGATGTTCACGTAGTATATAATGATGTTCTATGATGTTTTGCTTTAATGTTCATGTAGTATACATGTGTTGTTCTATCATTTTGTTTGTGATGTTCTATGATGTATTTAATGATTTTCACTTAATACACATATGATGTTCTATACTATATTTTTAGCATGTTTAAAAAGTACCCATTTGATCTTTTTAAATTCCTTTCTCTATTACATGTTTCCTCATGCTTTGCTCTAGATTTCATTATTTTCTATGTTATATTATGTTATAATTTATTTATTAATATTTTAATATATATATATATAATACTAATTTCATGTAACATGGAACATTCTTCTTGTAAAGAGAGAATATCATTCTTTGAAACTAGAACATCGTCTCTACTTAATAACAAAAACTAGAATATAGTTCAATTTATTTTAATTTTTTTTTTATTTTTCATTTCATGTGATTTATATTTTTCATTTTTATATTATTATTTTATTTATTTATTTATTTTACTCTAACTAATTATTTTATTCATTTGTATATTTTACTCATTTTTCATATTTCTTTCTTTTTTTCTTTTTCTCTTTTGTCTTTATGTTTTCTATTTTATCTTAGTTAATTATTTTTTTCATGATTAATTTTTTATGTTCTATATTCATGAGATACTACGTTTATATAGTATAGATGTGATATTTTTGTGATGTTCACGTGGCATCTATGTCATGTTCTATGATGTTTGTTATGTTCTTATAGTATATATGTGATGTTCCATGATCTTTTTGCGATTTTCACTTGCTATACATATAATGTTCTATGATATTTTTTATGTTTATGTGCTATACTTGTGATGTTCTTGATATATTTTATGATGTTCGCGTAGTATATATGTGATGTTCACATAGTATACAATGATGTTCTATGCTATATGTGATGTTCACATAGTATACATGTGATGTTTTGTGTTATATTTTGTGATGTTCACTTAGTATATATGTGATGTTCACTAGTATACAATGATATTCTACAATAGATCTTGTGATGTTCTTATATTATATATGTGATGTTCTATGTTTTTGATGTTTACTTAGTATATATATGTATTTTTGATATTCATATATTGTATATGTGATGTTTTTTATGTTATATAATATATTTTGTGATATCACACAATATATATGTGATGTTCTATGCTCTATTTTATGATATTCATGTAATATACATGTGATGGTTTACAATGTATTTTATGATGTTCACATACTCTTGTGATGACTTATCTTTTATTATTATTTCTAGTTATGTCATGTTATCTATTTATCTAATTATATATATTTCATAATTTTGTTGTTTTTTTATTTTCATAAATATTATAATATAATACACTCCTTAGACCTATAATTTATTTCTTAGATTTGTAATATTATTTTTCTAAATTAAGATTATTTTTATTGTGAATGTGGAATATTGGTTTTTAAACCTAAAACATTGCATTTGGCCAATAAAAGGAAATGTTCTATCTTTACTATATAAATATTCATTAACAAAATTTTATATAAATATATTCATGTGGGATCTTGTTTTAAAGGATTTATTGAAAGAAACGTGATGGTGTAATCGGAATTTAATGTAAAGATGTGGTCTAGTAGTTATGACTTTTTTAGTTTGTAAAAAATTGATGACATCACTGCATGCATGCCGATTCTCATGTCCAAATCAAGTGGGTGAGAAAAAAAACTGATGGCAATACTTCAACAGACCCCATGAGCTACCTGCCTACAGGAGCGGCACCGAAAAACCGGGACGAGCACAGAAACAGTGCTAGAATTAATGGGCAGGAATTGTCGGACCGAGCTTACCGTCCGCCCACCCGGACCCTAGCACGCCCCCAAATTCCAGGCTACTGCCACTCTGACAGTAACCTTCGTATAAACTTGGACAAATTTGATAAAAAATTGGAGTATATTGTGATTAGCAACAATAAAAAATCCAACTATTCGACCTTATCTGCTAAGCAGTGGCGGAGGCAGAATTTCAAACTTGGGTATTGCTGTTTTTACGTAAAAAAAATTGAATCCATAGATACCTCACAAAGTGGGCTAGTTTGAAAAGATAAAAGTTTGGAAAGCAAGCCAAAAGGCCGTTTATTTGATTTTTCTTGGCTGCAATCAACGAAAATAGCATAGAATATTGCAACATATACATTTATATATAAGTATATATATACATATATATACATAAAAGTATTAAAAAAAGTTGGGTATTCCCACTGCATCCGCCCATACTGCTGAGTGCTGACTCGGCAATCATAGCACCAGCAGAAAAAATATATATTAAAACCTCACAGTCTACTGCATCCCAAATTTCTAGGCACTCGAAACGAACTATCTGCGAGATATACCTTCTCTGGCCTATGAGACGGGGCAGGCGAAGAGCCGCCGGCAAGTTTAGCTTCAAGCCTCACCTACGGCGGATGCGCAGCTTTGCAGCAGCCGCTCGCCGACGAGCCACCACGCGGCCTGTGGCTCGCCTCGCCTGACCCCGGTCCGCCGTCGCCGGCAGCTCAATACTCGGTGGTTGTGGTTCTCTGGTCCAGTGCTACTGGATGCCTACTGGGGAGGTCATCACGGCTCAAGTCGTCGGGTTGATTAGAGGAGAGAGGCGCGCAGCCTGTCCACGACAGCACGAATAAGGTCCAAAGACGAAGGGGCCCAGCGCGTGTGTCGCATTACTGCGTTGCTGTCACCAAAGCTTGGCCATCCACACACACTCAAATTAGTGATGGAAAATAAAACAATAGAAGTCCAAATTATCCGACGTCTTTATCCGTTATAATTTGTAATATAAGTGTCTATTTTTCGCTGTTTTTAATATAGATGTTAAATAGATGTATCCAAATTTGTTTTTTTTAGTGTTTTTCTCCATCTAATTGATCTGTATTCGACAAAAATATAAAACATCCAACGATTATTTGTATCCACGAAGAACAAGATGTAATGCATCTATTTAAAAAATTCTCTGTGATTAATGACTAATTATTTAATTTCTATATGAATGGTGCATTAAAACTATTGACTAGCACATATAAAATACCCTTTAATATTATTATTAATATTATTAATGCTACATAAAGGTTAAATTAATTTAAATATTTTCTAATTTAGATTAAACCTAATATATTTGTTGTTGTAAATTATCTAATACTTCAATTTATATATTTACTTATGTGTTATTTTATTATTATTTATAGTTTCATTATAGATATTATTGATTAATTGATATATTTAATTATTAAATATTTATTGGTAACTGCATTGATAACAGTTTACTTGTTGAGATCATATTTTGAAGAACTCAAAATTTCAACAAATAAAAAAGAATTGTGACCTTTGGTCGTTAACATCTAAGCCCGTGCCTTGTGACCACAAGTGTTCATCGGTAAAACTCTTTAACGATTGATTATCTGTCCCTAATGCAGCTATTAGCTAGCAACGCCAACATAGACGTTTGCTTTTGGGCTGTGGTTAAAGTGACTTTTAGTGACTCTAGTCGATGCTTTTGAATTATGGTGTAGTGAGTTTCCTTAGATTTGGCTTCTAATTTCCTTAGATACACTACAGGAAACCCAAACTTTACCGAGTATTATATGCTTTGCTGAGTGCCGAAACACGGGCGCTCGGCAAAGAGCCCCTTTGTCGAGAGTCGCTCTCGGCATAGCCTAGCACTCGGCACAGAGTCTCTTTGCCGAGTGCCAAACACTCGGCACAGTTCGGCCCTCGGCAAAGAGGCTCTTTGCCGAGTGCCAGGCTCTCGACAAAACTTGGCACTCGGCAAAGGCTTACGGGACTACACGGCGTCAGCCTTTGCCGAGTGTCTTGTCTTAAGGAGACACTCGGCAAAGGGTACTTTGCCGAGTGCCAAATTTGGCACTCGGCAAAGATTTTTTTTGTTTTTTGTCTTAAAACTTTTTGTACTTGCTTTGCACTTTATTTTGAAGCCTAAGTTAAAATTTGGCACAATTCTCGATATATTTCATATATATATTTAATTTATTTCGTTTAAACATATTTCTCCCGAAAATACAATATTAAACTACAGGTGCATCCAATCATAGAATTAGTTGGATGAAAAAATGATATTCACAATACTTATTATAATTTGAGACCATTTTCAGGAGCACACCCGAAATTTCGAACGTCTTATACACGAACTATGGCGACAAAGTTGCTGGAGAAATGCATTTTAATTATATAAATTGCAAATGAAGTCCGAAAATCTTAAAACTTGACGACGTGCCTTTAGATCACATGTAGATGCTATGATAAAAATGGGGGAACGTTTCACAAAAGTTATCACGTACGTTAGTTATAAACCCACACCTCTCATATGTGATCACATGTGAATAAAGTGAGAGGCGTTGGTTTATAACTATCGTACGTGACAACTTTCGCGAAATGTTCTAAAATTTTTATCATAGCCTCCTATGTGATGTCAAGACGTGTCGCCAGGTTTTAAGATTTTTGAAGTTTATTTGTAATTTATATAATTAAAATCATTTCTCATACAACTTTATCGCCATATTTTGTGTATAAGACATTTGAAAATTTGGACGTGCTTCTAGAAATGGTCTCAAATGATAATAAGTATTGTGAATATCATTTTTACAATCATCATATTCTATGATTGTATGCACATGTAGTTCAATATTGTTTTTTTGGGAGAAATACGTTTAATCAAAATAAATTAAATATATATATGAAATATATCGCCTCTATTTGTCATCCAACCCCTTGTTTCACGTTGGTACAGGGAATTTCTTCATGGCTTCTGGAATCATTCAAGGGATCCTACCCCGCAGAAGCTGATACCCTTCTTTCAAAGGGTGCGGGAGCACGGCGGCCCGATTTTATTTCCTGGTTCAAAAACAAGGTACTTTCCAATTTAGCTAGTACTTAGTTTGACTTTCCAAGATGCTTGTAAGTTCAAATATCATAATGATATATCCTGCTCGACCTTGTAGGCCCAAACTAATGTGTCTATCAGTGGTGAGTTGAGACAGGTTGCAAACGGCTGTGCCTATAGGGTCAAGTCATTTACCGGTTATGACGTGAATGGATATCGCTTCTACACAGCATCGCATGAGCAGAGTCTGCCCAATCGAAGAACCACAAATAGTAGAGTCTTTACCCCCGACACTGATGGTCTCGACTATTATGGAAGAATTGAAGGAATATACGAACTTTCATTTGCAAATGCCGTCGCTAGCAAACCTCTTAGTCCTGTCATATTCAAATGCCATTGGTTTGTTTCTAGAGTAACAAGACGGACCCCTAATCTTGGGCTAGTCAAAATTCGACAGGATACTATCTATCCAGGAGATGATGTCTATATTGTGGCTCAACAAGGAACACAAGTTTATTATACCTTTTATGCATGCCAGAACAAAGAGCATCTTAACAATTGGGCTATTGTGCATAAGGTATCGCCAGACGGTAGACTACCTGTACCAAACAATGAAGATTACAACTTCAACACAAACACATATGATGGAGAGTTCTATCAAGAAGAGGGGCTACAAGGGAGGTTGAAGTCTAGAGATAGACTTGACCGAAGCGATAGGAATGGTTGTAGACAACGATAGGGTCGATGATGAGGACGATGGAGATGACGTCCAAAATCTCAAGGACTTACAAATGCTTGAGCGATTACGTTTAGTCAATGACAATGAAGATAACATTCCTCCTTCAGATAGTGTTGATTATTTCGACATGGTTGATAATGATGATGAGACTTATGATCCAGCAAATCCTGATCATGAAGATTATTTCTAGTACATGTAATACAATGTTCTTTTCTAATTATGTTTTATTTATCTTGCATTTTTTAATTACTTCTTGTTTATTATTTTTAATTTCTAATTACCTCTTGTTTTTTCTTTCCAATTGCAGGTGGTTGAACAAAGATGGTGGGTAACCATCAGAGAAACGTGTTCTCGCTTTACCAGAGGACACGCCCTACACCAGGTCCAGAAGAGGACCGTCGGACACGAGGAGGAGGAGGAGGAGGAGGGGTAGGAAGCAGGCTCGTCCTCCCACGCCAGTGGAGGATTATGACGAGGAGGAGGTGGCAACCTATGGGGATGCGGACGGGGACACGGACGGGGATGAGAATGAGCAGTGTCGTCAGGAGGAGGAGGTGGAGATTGGGGATGAGGTGGAGGAGGAGGAAGGGGACTGCGGGGGCACTGGTTCTGCTTCTTCTACTTCATCGGGTGTCTACTTGCGAGGTCCCACGAGCCTCCCAACTCCGCCGCCTGTTCATCGACGCCCGGTGATTCGTCCTGAAGGCCAAAAGTAAGTAACTTTATATATTGTCATCAATACTGGAGGAACTAGACTTATGAGTAAGTACAATCTAATATGTGTTGTTAATCACTTATGCAGGAACTGGGCGGTTGTGGCAGGTGGTGGTCTTGCATGCCATGGCAATGTCATCCTATGTCTTCTGTGCATGACCCACTTTCCTGGCCTAGTTGAGCACGCTAGCAAGACGGAGTCGGCCTACACCTTTGACCACTACGTCTCCGCCCCCGATGCGGAGGCTAACAACAAAGCGATGTGGGTCAAGCGTGACTTTTGGGTAAGTATGATTGGACCACATTGGTAATACATCACATTCATTAAATAATGAATGGATACATTGTGCTTGTATGCAACTTTATTTCAGATGCGAGGAGGGATTTGAGGTTCGGGCGGAGGCAGTGCTTACAAAAGCATGCCAAAAGCTTGTTGTGGACATTCATTATGAGGCACGCGTCCAGGCCATCGTCACTTACCACAGGTTGATCCTTGGTGAGAATGTGAAGAAGCCACAAGCAAGAAGCATGACGCTGACCCGAGAGCAGTACATACAGGTACATAAAGAACTTTTCAGTTCATTAGTCTTAATTTGTTCCTCTCATATGTCAAATCCTTGATGACCTGTAGATGTGTCCCTGGTGGTGCGCCGCGTATCTCGAGTGCTGGGAGATGATGGTGGACAGGTGGTGCGGCCCCGAGTGGGCCAAAGTGCACAACGCTACTCAGGAGCGGCGATTGCTGATGCCAGGTGTAACACAACATCAAGGCAACTGCAGCTTCGCCGCATACGGACAAGCATGGGTACTCAAAATCATTTGTCTATTTTAACGCTCAATTTTTCTTTATTTCTACTAATTTGTTGGTTCTTGCAGTCAGCGGCACATGCGGGCCAGGATTGCATTACATTCATGGCATATGCTATGGCCCACAAGGGCAAGGCGACGTCCGATGTCTCCTACAACCTGGACGATCCACCTGAGGCGTATACAAACCCGACCGTCTACGACCACATCAGTGAGTACACATCAGCGGCTAGGTCTATCCATAGAAATGACTACAACCCGAGCTCCCAGGACTTAGATGTAGTAGAGGTTGTCACGAGGATTGGAGAAGGAAAGAAGCATGGGCGGTACTATCTTTGCGCCAGTGTCATCAACGTGACCTCTACTCCCTCTCTCTCCCAGATCCGAGCACGGAGCACGGACACAAGCATTCCCATACGCCCACGGCCGGATACTTCATAATAGCGGATTGTGTCACTTCAAGTGATTTCTATTTTATTAGTCGTTCTTTGATATTTACATATCTTTGCTTTGCATTATTCAAATATTATGGTAATGTTGTAGGCCCAGGTCCAGGCTTTAGAGGCCCAGCGGGAGGCCGATCGACAGAGGATAGAGGCTATGGAGTCTCAGCGTGTGGCGGAGCAGCATCGACAGCAACAACAGATGGCGGAGATTCTCTAGTACATGCAATCTCTTGGGAAACATACGGGTTTACCTACGCCACCTTCGCTATTCGCTATTCCTCCACCTCCACCTCCACCTCCACCTCCACCTCCCCGTGCATGGTACTCCTGTAAGTATGAGTATGAGTGTCTAAGTTTGTTGCTAATTGGTTAGGATCAAACCATAATACTATATATAGCCAAATGGATTTAGGATCAAACCATAATACTATATCTCTTTTGTGCAGCCTCCATCCGCCGGTTCGAATAATCCACCTGTCGGACCCTCTAATGATCCAGGTCATGGTACACCACAGTCGTAGTGGGGACCTTGGGGAGCCAGGTAGTTTTCTTTGCATTTGTTTGTTTGCTTGGTGATGAACTTACGATGCACTTGTGTTACTTATTTGGACTTGTGATGGACTTGTGGATTTGTTTAGATGGACTTGTGATGAACTTGTGGATTTGTACCAATGGATGTGTTAAAATGTGACATTTATGTGATGCGCATGATATTTATGTGATGGATGTGAGATTTATGTGACGAATATGAGATATCTTTGAAGGATGTGAAATATATGTGATATATTTTGTTTGTCTTTAGAAAATATAAAAAAATAAATAAATACGTCGTTTGTGGTGACTTTGCCGAGGGCCGGGGAAACTACAGTCGGCAAAGTGACCATTTGCCCCAGTAGGTTTCCCAGCTTTGCCGAGTGCCTCCTGGCGGGGCATTCGGCAAAGAATTTTTTTTAAAAAATAATTTCTTTGCCGAGTGCCTCCTCGCATGGCACTCGGCAAAGAGTTTTTTTTTAAAAAAATAATTTCTTTGCTGAGTGCCTCCTGACAGAGCACTCGGCAAAGAATTTTTTTTAAAAAAATAATTTCTTTGCCGAGTGCCTCCTCGTATGGCACTCGGCAAAGAGTTTTTTTAAAAAAAGAATTAATTTCTTTGCCGAGTGCCTCCTCGTAAGGCACTCGGCAAAGCATTTTTTTAAAAAAATAATTTCTTTGCCGAGTGCCTCCTCGCAAGGCACTCGGCAAAGAGTTTTTTTAAAAAAAATTAATTTCTTTACTAAGTGCCTTCTGGTAGGGCACTCGGCAAATTTTTTTTTTTAAAAAATTTCTTTGCCGAGTGCCTCCTCGCATGGGACTCGGCAAAAAAATTCGGGAAAAAAATTTAATTCTTTGTCAAGTGCCTTCCTAGGAGACACTCGGCAAGGCAACCGATAGTCAGAAACCCACCGTGACGGTAACTTTTCTTTGCCAAGAGCCTCCACAGACACTCGGCAAAGCCTTTGTCGAGTGCCCGATAAAAGGCACTCGACAAATAACCCTTTACCGACGAAAATTTTGCCAAGGGGCTTTTGCCGTGGGCGGCACTCGGGAAAGCCTTTGCCGAGTGCAATAGTGATACCATTTCCCGTAAGTTTTCATAGATGGCATCAAAACTGCAATAGTTGTTGTAGGAACCGTGACACCTAAGAGGTAAGGAGGTGACTTAGGCTTCCTAAAACTTCTATTTTAAACATGGCCTCTAATTTCCACTTAACATAACCTATGCAAGAAAGTAATCTATTGAGATTTGCAACTAATGTTTTCCTAAAGGTCTTGCTATCTCATCGACCAAAGAGTTATTCAACCTAGCTTCCAATCCTATCAACTAGCCTAGAAAGCTAAACTAAAATAGTAAGCACCAACTTAGATACTTAATGTAAAGTGTAGACGGTTAATTAAGTTAGAAATGCAAACTCTCATTGAGAACTCTAGTATTTTTAATAAGATATTGATAAGCTCGTGCTTCCCTCAAATCCTTGTCGGAGCCCCTCACAAGGGTCAAGCTCCCGGTTAGGTAATTCTATGGAGCACGAGGACCTTCCCTACACAATAATGGGTCTTTGCTAGGCCTTCCCCTAGACTGCTCTCCGTCGTCGTCACTATCGAGCTTCTAGCCAAATTGTCATGGACCTACGCGTTCCCTCTGGTACATGGTGGTAGCCACATCACAAACATGGTTTGGTGTGATCTAGCAAGACTACAAGCTTCTCTGAGTACAACAATGGTACGCACAAACCTTATACACATTAGGTATAAATCTAGAGCAAATGCATAAGAAGTGGTTTGACTAGACTAAGCACTATTGCTAATAACCTGATCTTCTCCTAAGCGTATATATATGGTGGCTACAGGACTTGGTAGTGTGTATCCACACTCCTACACACATTAGCACACTCGAACCTCTTCAAAAGAGCGGCCATGCGGTATATATAGTCCCCCAAGAAAAAATAGCCGTTCAGGATCTTGGGTACTCACTAAAAAGGTTTAGTGGTACCACCGGATAAATCTGCTGCTGCCACATGGCCATTACAGTTGTTACCGCTGGGCACTGTTTCTCTTATGCCCATTTAACACACTAGATTTTCCTTTTCATAAATTTGATTTAAAATGATTTCATTATGTGTATTGTGCACATTTAAATATAGCAAAAGTAATAATTTTTTTATTTATAATTCATCATAAAGCTAGGTACATGTTTGAGCGTACATGCTGGTCCATTGGATTTATTGTATAGTGTAGATTTGACTGAAATTCAAAACTGATTTAAAATCATTTGAAAAAGGCTTTGAAATAGAATAAAAAAATCTAAACACCGCAACTGGCCTGAGAACCACAGTGGTTCAAACCACTTCTCTCTCAACTCAAGCTTTCTTGGTATACATGGCCAACTAGGCCGCCTGACACGACACTGGCATGGCACCGCGGGGCATAGCACTATGTGGCACGCGCGGCACTGCCGTGCCATGCCTGATAGTGCCACCGTACCGAGGTAGCGGCCCGAGTACGGCCCTATGGAGGCTAAGTAGTGTCATGCCGTGTCGATGGGCAAGGCTGTCCACCACCCATGCCGGCCCGCCGTCAATGCAGCCACGCCTCGTCGCACCAATGTGCGCCGCCGCCACCGCTCTGTTGCTCTCCTTGGGTGCTCCACAACGTCTTGTGCCGCTGCTCTGCCTCACGCCGGTCCGCGTGCGTTGCGCCGCCGCTCCCCGCGTGCCTCATGACGTTGCCACGCCATGTTGTGGACACTGCGCAATGTTGTTGACCTGGGAGCCAAGAGGGCGTCAAGTAAGGTAGATGGTGGTGGGGTGGCCGGGATGGAGAAAGGGGATGGCTATGGCGGAAGGGGCAGCACGGAACATGGGAGGGAGTCGTGACAGAGAGGGACAAGTGCGAGGGAGCTGCGATTGAAAGAGAGGGCAAAGGGGCGCTGGTGGCTGTCTAGGAGATAGGAATTTGGGACACAACCAGATTTTTCAATTTCTCCTAGTAATGTGGGATTCTTCTAGTGTTTTAGCATTCAAAATTTAGTATAAACTTTCCCTAGTAAATACCTCCTAGTGAGGATTTCCTAGTGTTTTGACTAGTGGTAGTGTTTTATTACTAACTAAAAACACTAGGAAAACTCCACCATTTTGGTAGTGGGAGTTAGTGTTTGGCTTGTTTATATACTGCTTCATATGCATCTAACGGTTCTAATTCATGTGAGGTTATCAAACGACCGGGAAGGCGGCACCGTGCCGGCCTATTAACCATGCTATGCCCAGGTTGGCACTAAGGGCCGAAATGGCAGCCCTGGCACGGCACTACGACCGGGCCGTGGCAGACACAGACATGCTGCAAGCCGGACCGGGCTATGCGTGGTCGTGCTTCTTTGTGCCGTGCCTGGGCGGTCTATAGTGCTCGGGCCAAATGGCCAAATATATATTCCGGTCCTGCTCTGTACCTTCCCCCGCTAGGCATAGGCGCACAGCCCTCTCGAGCCACCACGCGGCCTTGCTCGCCTCGCCTGACCTCGGTCCGCCGTCGCTGGCAGCTCACACTCGGTGGTTCTCTGGTCCAGTCGGCAGTCGAGAGGTCAAGGCTCAAGTCGTCGTGTTGATTAGAGGAGAGAGGCCCGCAGCCTGTCCACGACAGCACGAATAAGGTCCATAGACGAAGGGGCCCAGCGCGTGTGTCGCATTATTGCGTTGCTGTCGCCTAGGGATGAAAACGGATCGGATACGGACGAATATCATTAATATTATATTTGTTTTCATATTTCTGGTCGAATTCGGATTCGAATACGGATAATATCAACCATGTCGGATAAGATATGATTGGATGTCGACATCACAATTATACGATTTAAGTATTCGGATACGGATACGGTATCGGATGTTGAATATTCGGACTCGAATACGGACAGATCTAAACCCCTCTAAACGAATTCGGTCTCGAATACGGTCGAAAAATATCCGTACCGTTTTCATCCCTACTGTCGCCAAAGCTTGGCCATGCGCACACACTCAAATTAGTGATGGAAAATAAAAAAATAAATGTCCAAATTATCTGATGTCTTTTTTTTTCCACGAGACCTAGATACAAATGCAGATGTCTACAAACACGAGCGCACACTCATCCATATAAACGCATGCACGCACAACCTATCTTTATGAGCCCCTCCGAAGAACCGAGTTCGACCGACAATCCTTATCCGTTATAACTTGTAATATGAATATCTATTTTTTTATGTTTCTAATATAGATGCTAAACGGATGTATCTAAATTTTGTTTTTTTAGTGTTTTTCTCTATCTAATTCGAGATCTGTATTCGACAAAAATATAAAACATCCAACGATTATTTGTATCCACAAAGAACAAGATGTAATGAATCTGTTTAAAAAAATTCTCAGTGATTAATGAGTAATTATTTAATTTTAGTATTAATGGTGTGTTAAACAATTTAACAGTATATCTATAAATTACTTTTAATAATATTATTAATGCTACATAAAGGTTAAATAAATTTATATATTTTCTAATTTAGATTAAACCTAATAAATTATTTAATACTTTAACTTATCTATTACTTATGTACTATTTTTATTATTATTTATAGTTTCATTATAGATATTGTATAAATTATGATTGATTAATTGATATATTTAATTACTAAATATTTATTGATAACTGTATTGATAATGTTGACACCGTTTTTGGACACGTACCCAGGATCGGTAGAGTGTAGATCGGCAAGATAAGGCAACAGTGACTGGTCTGCAAGAGAGTTGCCGATGAGGGTGGTTGCCGATAAAGGGACAGTTGAATGTGGCTAAGTCTATGGGTGGTGATGTGTTTGTGCCGATGGTCAGCATCAATCCGTGCCGATGGCTACGATGGGGGTTTGCCGATGATTCGGAAGAGGAACCTGAAGGTTGTCGATTGGCTTGTGGTGGTGTCCCAGTTTGTCACGGGAGGATAGTTTTATGTTTTCCTTAGTTATTTAGATCGTTTTGTATACGGATTCTGTTTAATTTGGAATTTGAGTTCTAGTCGTGTCTGATTATAGCTCTTTGAGCAGAGTATAAATGTAGACCCCAGGGCCTTGTAATTGGAATCTATCTATCAATCAATCAAACACAAGTTTTTACTCATATTCCAACATCTACTTTTTCGACGACTTCGTCATATTTTCCTTTTCATTACGAGTTCTTAGGAGTTCGTCGACTTAAACTCGGCGTATTCTCAAGTTCCGCGTGAATACCTCTTGGCCGTGGCATCCGGGCGCATCGCTGTTGTCGGGACCAAAGTATTCGAGTTATCACCTTTGCTGATAGTAAGGTCAAATCGGCTGGCACGCCTTAACGTTTGAATCGGGTATTAGCCCTTTGTGTTTGCAGATCCAGCTTTTGCATCAACACATCTTTTGGCACGCTCGGTGGGGCCAGATTCAAGATCAAGATCAACATGTCGACTACTGAGTTTGACTTGGAGAATGTCATCCCCGTGACAGAAGCTAGCCTCAAAGATGAGCAGAAGCAAGCTATTGCGAAGGCTATGGAGGATTATAAGCAACAATGTCTCAAGGCCTTCAGCATAAACAGGAGCGGCGAAGTGATCGAGAAGGAAGCACTGCCGATGCCTCGGCAGGTTACTTTTGAAGCCAATCCTGGTAAACTTCAAGACATGGTTGATAATGCTATTAACCGTGCCTTGATCAATCAAGCTGGTGTGCTGTCCAATACGGTTTTCAATGCCGTGGCTAGAACTTTCAAAGAGGGACAATTGCCGCCAAACTACGTGGGCCCTTCTCACCATCAGCCAGGATCACCGGTGGTCACGGCTCCATCGGCTGCTACAGCCGCTGCGGGCACAGAAACTACTGTTCCTCCAAGCACGTTAGGAGTCACTAATGCACAATCTATGCCGATGACGACCAATCCATCAACTTCAGATGGGCAGATTAAGCTTGCTACAGATCTATTGGCATCGGCAATGTCGGGATTGGTCCCTCCTCCTAACTGGTGGGGTTATGGTATGCCTCCGGAGTCGACGTTGAAGACACCTGGTATATCTCAGACGACTGATGTGAGAGGCAAGGCCCCTATGGCATTGGCACCTCCAAATATGCCAATGAATCAGAGTCCCCAGTATACTACAACTACTACTGCAAGGCCTTACACTGGGAATTCTCAAGCTCCAACGTTCCAGATGCCTAATGTATCGGCAGATTCAGTGCCGACGCAACAGAGGTTTATGACTCAGTCAGGGTATGTCAATTCAATGATGATGCCCAATTACCTGTCATCGGCAAGTCCTATGCCGATGAATGCTAATAGTGGATGGCCTGAGCAGCAAGTCCTTCCACAAATACCCCAACAGCATCATCAAGCTACAGGGTTTCAACAAGGCCAGATCTACCCTAGGTTTCAGAATCAAGGGTTGCCCAACTAGCCAATGAATCTTGGGCAGCAGATTGGCGGACAACAGATTGGTGGACAACAGTTTGGTGGTCAACAGATCGGTGGTCAGCAGGTTGGTGGTTATATGATTAACCGAATGTTCCATGCAGATCGCGCGCCACATAGACACGTGGAAGTATATCACCAGATCCCAGATCCGCAACCGCCTCATCGGCACGATGCCGATGCTTATTAGGCCGATAAGATTGCTGAAGTAATGAGGGACCAATTTGGGATAAAACCCAAAGTCAACACTTACTCTTATCGGATACTGTATCCTCCTGCATATGATTTAATCCCGCTTCCAAATCGGTACAAAGTGCCGGATTTTACTAAGTTTTCTGGGCAGGATGATACATCAACCATGGAGCACGTCAACAGGTTCATCATTCAGTGTGGGGAAGCTGCTAACTGGGACGAGTTAAGGGTTCGCTTGTTCTCGTCATCATTATCTGGATCGGCTTTTACTTGGTTTATATCATTACCTCCTAACTCAGTCATTACTTGGGCCGATCTAGAGAAGCAATTCCACAAATACTTCTTTTCTGGCGTTCATGAGAAGAAGATCACCGATTTGGTCAAATTGAAGCAATGCAATGATGAATCGGTTGAAAGTTTTGTGCAGAGAATAAGGGAGGTCAAGAACAAATGCTATAGTCTGGTTTTGGATGATCGGCAGCTAGCCAATTTGGCTTTCCAGGGTTTGTTACCACATATCAGGGACAAGTATGCGTCTCAGGAGTTTGAAAGCTTAAGTCATTTGGTGCAGAGGATTTCTAATCAAGATATCAGACCTTTTGAGCCCAAGAGAGCATGGAACAAAAAGGTATCATTTGTGGATGAAGCAGCAAGCTCGGACTCTGATGAGGAACCAGTCATCGGCTTGGCAGAATGGGTAAAGAATAAGAAGCCGATGTCTTGCCCTTTTGGGCACAAGGAGCCAGAGAAGTTTGCATTTGATATCACCAAGGCCGATAGGATATTTGACTTTCTACTCCAGGAAGGTCAGATTAAGTTGTCGCCTAATCATGTGATTCCATCGGCTGAAGAGTTAAAGAAGATGAAGTACTACAAGTGGCACAATGCAACTTCTCACAGCACCAATGAGTGCAAAGTTTTTAGACAACAGCTGCAATCGGCTATAGAATCTGGGAGGATCAAATTTGACAGCTCCAAGACTCAGAAGCCGATGAAGATTGATCAACATCCTTTCCCAACAAACATGCTGGATGCTAAGGGAAAGGCCAAGGTCTTAACATCAGAAGCAGCTGAAAGAAGTGCATCGGTAGATCCTCAGCATCAGATCACTACTGCCGATGCAAAAGGGAAAGGCTTGATCCAGGAGGGAACTAACTCAGGAAGGCCTCCCCGATCTGGTATTGTCATAACTCATAGAAGGCCTCGGGAAACTTGGCAGCAACGTGAGGATCGGTATCGGCGCCAGCAAGAAGACTACCATCGGGAAGAAGAAAGACGCCGACAAGAGTGGAATCGGCACAGAGATCACTGGAATTGCCCGTTCTTCATTCATTGTTGGGAGGAAAATATCAAGCTTCCTACTATCAGAGACAGCCCGGAATGTAATGGTTATGATCGGTATGACAGATCAAATCGGCAGTATCAGAACAATAACCGCCGGTTTGATGGGCCGATTAGGGGAAGAGCGTCGGTTCATGATCGGCTGGGGGGCAGGCTCAGTGTGCACGATAGGCTTGGTGATTGGGTTGAGTATTTTCCCAGAAACCAGGAAGAGCTTGAGGAGATGGCTAATGCACGGGTTCCCGATGAGTTCATATTCTACAGGGATGCCAATACATATCGGATGGAGTCAAGGGAAAATCGTCGCTCATCGGTAAGGCAGCAACAACTTCCTCCATGGTGTCCAGAGGGGTTAACTAGGACCCAGAAAAGGAGGCTGCAGCGCGAAAGACGAGAAGAG